>NC_092426.1:37016122-37170547 GCF_036169615.1 Heliangelus exortis
CAAAACCCCTGTGAAAGGAAAATTTGGGGCTGTTACCCCCTGTGTATCTGTGCCTGAAAGACCCCAATCACAGCCTGCTAATTAACCAAATCATTGTTTCTCTCTCAGGTGTGAAACGCAGCCCCTCAGAGATGGCAGAGGGTGATGTTGATGTTGCCAATACCTGTGGTCCATATTACATCAACAACCTGAGTTATTCAGAGGAAAATTTTGACAAACTGGTCAACCTGAGTTACTACAATGTCCAGAATAACAAAGATCTGATTTTTCAGGCCTTGCGGACTGCTGTGGAGAGGAAAAAGCAGCTTAAGAGTGAGCAACCACTGAGAAAACCACTCCGTGGGGATGGGGTGTGTGTAGGTGAGAGAGAGGGAACCCAGCATTTGGCCAACTGTACAGCACTGGGGCATATGAAATAAAGTGTTTATGAATCCTGTAAATGGAGAAAAAAAAAAAAAAAAAGGAATTTGATGAGTAAGTGGAGAAAAGCCAAAGGATGCTAAGAATAGCACTTTGTCATCAAAAATGCTAAAGCCTGTCTGTTAGTGAAGGGAATAAACAAGCAAACCAGGGCTCTTCCTTAGTGAATTAATGTGCTTCCCTTGTTGACAGCATTCAGGAGAGTGGCTAAGGGAGGCTCTGCTTCTGCCTGCAGAAATGACCCTTCAGGCCAAGGCTGAGATGCATGGAAAAGGAAGCCTGAGGAAGTTTATGCTGACTGTATTTCTGCTCTACCTGAGCTATAAAAAGAGAGGGCTGACAGTCCAGAAATGCAGCAGAGAGTGAAATCCATTGTCCCTAAAACAAAGCCAAGAAGCCCATTTGTGACTTAAGTAGTCTTTATGTGATTTAAACTTTTTTTTTTATAGTAAACTTTGTATAATAAAACACTTTTTTGTATAATAAAACACAGTTACAGCGAATAAACATTTTTCATAGTAAAGACATGTTAAAGCCATTTCTTTTAGGTGTTTCTCCCTCACATAATTAAAGTAAACATGTACAGTAATTTCATAGCTGCTGAAAATTACCAGCAGAAGAAACTTTGCCTGCTGCAGATGTATCTGTGAACTGCCCCAGGATCCTGGGACCCCATGAGTTTAGGATCACATTCAAGACACATCTCTAAAAACTGACCCATGATAACTTATTGTATTAGGCTGGATTTAAATTATTGATATATACCAAAGGTTTATAGGTTGGATTTAAATTATTGATATATACCAAAGGTTTAAAGCTTTAATTTTTTTGAGAATGTTACACCTGAAATGACCCAAGAAGAGGCAGATCTAAGGCTTTCTAACCAATATCACTCACCCAAATGCCAATATTTTTTTATTTGTTGTAGAGTATTGAACCTGAGGTTAACAGAACATTAACTTTCAATTTTCTTTAGCTTTGGTCTCACATTAACGTGGCTCCTTTCAAGCAAGCAGTCTGGGTTTATTGACAGATGGAATCCCAGGTATCCATTTCTTTTTTTTCCAATTTAATTTTTATTTAAGAAAAGTTAATAATAACTTGCATCAATTTTTATTTATTTGATATCTTGTAGCTACAAGCCTGTGTTTCTTAAAGGCTTCCCTGTTCAACAGTAGTACTTTTTGCCCAGAGATCCTGTTACTGTGGGCCAAAAATGGAAGGCTTACAAATTCCTTTTTACCCTTAAGGTTGAGAAACATAATTCTTCTGTTTATCACTTGCCTCACTGAATATTTACTACATGGGTAGTATGTACATATGTAGCTTCTATAGATCCAGGGTTTACCTCCCATGGAAAAGAGAGCCAAGGCAGCAGTGGTGCTGATGCATGCAGGATCTCGTTGCTCTATAGGATGGGATGTAGCCAGAGGGCACAGCCAGACCTGAGAATTTGGAAGCACTCCCAGGTTCCCAAATACAGTTGGAGCTTTATTGTCTGAAGGGCAAAAATTATCCCACTGACAGCAGGAAGTGTCTAGGCAGGAAGTCTGAAGACAAGCAGAATGAGGTGTGTGAAGGCAAACACTTCCCTGCCCTTCCTGCAGTTTTCCAGCATCCCACGAAAGGGTCAGGGAGAACAATGAGCACTTTACCCCGTTTCAAAAGGCATCCAGTGAAACAGAAATCATTATTCTGTATCTCTGAATTCTCCCTGTTCAACCCGAATACAGAGGAACATGTCAGGGCTGATCAAAGAAGTGGAAGAGCTTCCACAGAATGGGAGAGTAGATAAGGAATCTACAACCTAAAAAAAGATGACAAGAGTAGAAGGCAGAGAAGAAAGAGATTTATGAAATCTGGAGTGCCCTGGGGGAGATGAACTGGGAGTGACTGTGAACCTCTCTTCTAACACAAGGCCTGGATGAGATCAGGCAAAACAGCAAGCCCCAGGTTCAAAGTTAACAAAGTAAAATACCAAAATTACAAAAGTTTATGAGTTAAAAAAAAAAAAAAAACTGATCGGTGCGTTCACTGGAAAATTTTAAGGATTAAAAAATACAAAGGCTCCACATCCCTCTCAGTCATGCACTGAATCCAGAGGCTGGGAGCACAGTCTGAGACAGCACTGTACCTGCCTTCTTTCTGTGATGTTCTCCAGTCACTAAATACTGGAGTCATCAAAAAACAAGTGGGAAAGGAGGAGCACCCCAGCCTGCAGTACTTAGGTTTCCCACAGCTCAGGTAATTTTGCAGATAATAAGTAACCAGGAGTAGTCAGAACTTCTAAAGATGTAGGGATACGAGACTGACTTGAAAGAAATTGAAATAACATGGAGAAGATGTAAGTAATTGCAAGAGCAACTTAATTATCTATGGATTAACCTATGGGGGAAAGTGATGAAAATAACAGGAATGCAAAACTAAACTATAAAAAGGGGATTTAAAAAAAATGAGGAAGCCGCTTAGCAAGACCCTACATGAAATGGTATAAAATCTTTAGACTCAGCATGGAAATTGCAACAAAAGGGTTGCAAAACACAGGCACAGCCTTAAATAAATATGAAGCAAGGAACCAGGAAAAGAGCGAGGGGTTAAATGGTCAGGACTGAGGGTTATTAAAGCCTGACATATGTTCTTTAGGGCACAGCGTGGGGAGGGGAAAAATGGAAATGGCACATCTAAATTTATTTAGAAGAGCTGTAGCAGGTAGAGAAAAGTTAGTGTTCAGGATGGAAACCTGAAGGCAGAAAGGTACAAAGCTAAACCCTCAAACAGTAGATCTGCTGGAGCAGTGAAGAGGGATTTAGATGCTAAGGAGTCAAGGCTACAAGAGTATAACACAGAAGATAACATGTAATACTTCTAACAGAGATTTAGCAAAAAATCCCCCTCTTTCATTTTTTGTTTGGTTGTTGGTTTGTTTGTTTGTTGGGTTTTTTTAACCGGAAGCCCAAGGTTTTGTTTTCATCATGCGAGCGCAGATGAACTTTAATTAAAAAAAAAAAAAAAAATTATTTTACTGACTTCTTCAATGCTTCAGGGAACATGGCATTGCATCCCATTAAAATCTCTTATAAAATCAATGGAAAAGGTGATCCTCCCACATAAGGTTAAAAGTAATGGCCATACAAGCTCCACATGTCCCACTGCAAAATTCCACTGTTAAATAAAGAATTTTCACTATGTTTAAAAGAGTTATCTAATGTCCCAGCTAACCCCCACCAGAGCTTAGTCATACACTTCTCTGGCATCCCAAGGCAGGAATCATCATCACACAAACACGGGAAGCATTTGGGACATTCTGTGTTCAGATCTGAATCGTTGAGGGGTTTCCAGCTTCCCTTTCAAGAGGCTGAAATTTTGTAGCGTGCAGGGAGCAACAGGTACAGCTGGACCTCCAGAGGTGGGTTTGTGGTTAAGTGAATACATCAACAAAAATGTAATATGTAAAATAAAAATGTCCTGGGTCTAAAAAAAAAAAAAAAAAATAAAAAATAACAATGGTCCCCTCGTCCCCCCTCCCCAAAACAAAAATAAATAAAATAAAATAAAATAAAATAAACCAAATTAAAATGAAATGAAATGAAATAAAATAAAATAAAATAATAAAATAAAATAAAATAAACCAAATTAAAATGAAATGAAATGAAATGAAATGAAATAAAATAAAATAAAATAACAAAATAAAATAAAATAAAATAAAATAAACCAAATTAAAATGAAATGAAATGAAATGAAATAAAATAAAATAAAATAAAATAACAAAATAAAATAAAATAAAATAAAATAAAATAAACCAAATTAAAATGAAATGAAATGAAATAAAATAAAATAAAATAAGATAAAATAAAATAAAATAATATAAACCGAAATGAAATGAAATGAAATGAAATGAAATGAAATGAAATGAAATGAAACAAAATAAAGTAAAATAAAATAAACCGAAATAAAATAAAATAAAATAAAATAAACCGAAATACAATAAAATGAAATGAAATGAAACAAAATAAAATTAAAAAACCGAAATAAAATAAAATAAAATAAAATAAAATAAAATAAAATAAAATAAAATACAAAAAAACCAACCGACACACCCAACCCCCCCCCCCCAGCCGTCTCGGACGTACGAGGCAGGGAGGGGCCCACGGCCCAGCCCCGCAGCTCCGCCGGACCGGGGCCGCGTTGCTGGCACCGCCCCCGCGCCGGGGCCGCTTCTCTCGGCCCGCCCGCCCGCGGCTGCGTGCGCGGGGAGCGGCAGTGCGGTGGGGGTGCTGGTACCGGCGGGATGTTCAGCTGGATGGGCAAGCAGGGCGGCGGCCGGGAACGCGGCGGTGCCGGCGACGTGGTCCAGACGGTGACCGGGGGGCTGCGGGATCTCTACATCCGCAAGCTGCTGCCGCTGGAGGAGCACTACCGCTTCCATGAGTTCCACTCGCCCGCCCTGGAGGAGGCCGACTTCGAGAACAAGCCCATGGTGCTGCTGGTGGGGCAGTACAGCACCGGCAAAACTACCTTCATCCGGTAAGGTGACCCCCGGTACTCCGCGATGCCTCCCCCCGGGGATCTGCCGCCGCGCCGGCCGCGCTCGGGGCCCGCCTCGTCCCGGTCCCCCCTCCCCTCTTACTGCTCGGTAAATCCTCCCTCGCCTCCTGACCCGGGCGTTTCTGCGGAGCGGTAAATCCGCCCTGCGCTCCGCACTCCGCGGCTCCTCACTCCTTTCCCTGGCCGCACCCCCGGGAACCTTGCGGCTTTCTCGGGAAAGGGGCCGTGGGGTGGGAGTCCTGGTGCCGGTCTCTCCCGAGCAGAAAAGGGACTCCCCCGAGTGCCTCCCGTGTGTGAGGGTGGGTGCCCCACCCGAGTCTGCTATGCGCTCTGTAGCGCTCCAGCCAACTTCCTTTTTAAGAATTTTATCTCGGTTTCTTGGTCTGCTGTGAATGTCTAACGTCCCTGCCTACTCCCTTTTAACTTTTTTCTGTTAATCTCTCGTTTATTTCAAAGGAAAAGCAGGTGCTTGGCGTTAAAATGGGACGACTTCATCAGCCACCACAGACCATTTAATCTTGTCTCCTCCTCTATCTTTCCCAAAAGTAGATTATTTAATAGATTGGATATGAAGATAAGACAGAAACCCTACAGCAGTTTGGGGCAAAAAAAACCACATGGTATCTGGAAAGTCCTTTTTTTTTTTCTGTCTCCAATGCTTTTGATGTAGTGTTCAAGGCCAGGTTGGATGGCCTTGAGCAACCCAACCTAGTGGTAGCTCTCCCTGTCCAAGGCAGGGGAGTGGAACTGGATGATCTTTAAGGTCTTTTCCAACCCTGGCCATTCTCTGATGCTAATTGCATTGAACAAGCAATGTCACTAATAAGGCAGCTTAACAATGTCACTGCTGTTGTAGTGTTTTCTGTCTTTTATGCCTGTCTTACTGCTGAGTTGGTGAGTAACCAGTGTTAGGAAGCTGATAGCAGCCTTCCATTACTTGAGGAGAACCTAGAGGAAAGCTACAAGGGCTTGTAGTGACAGAGAAAGGGTTAATGGTTTCAAATTGAAAGAGGGGAGATTTAGATTTGATGTTAGGGTTACTTTGGGTTTGGTTTTTTTACAATGAAGCAGGTGAGACACTGGAATGGGTGTCTTGTGCATGCCTCTTCCCTGGAAGTCGTCAAGACCAGGCTGGATGGGGCTTTGAGCAGCCTGGTCTGATGGGAGGTGTCCCTGCCCCTGCAAGGGGGTTGGAAGTAGGTTATCTTGAAGGGCCCTTCCAGCCCAAACCATTCTATGAACCTGTGAATATTTTGCTTACATTTGAGTGTGTTTGCCTCTTAGGAATAAGTTCAGGTATACAAAACTTTGTAGAAGACACTGGGAGCAAATCTGGATCAAATTGGACCTCTACTTATTATATCTGAAGTTCCTTTTAGTCCTTCCCTGAATTTTACAAATGCTTTTTGGTTCCAAAGGCTACAGACATGCTTGCCATAACCCTGTTCTCTTTTGACAGTGCAAAAGCCCTACCTCCCTTCTCCATTGAGGAGCTGTGTTTACTGTTACTCACCTGAGAGCTTTTCAGATGTTTACAGAGCTAAACATGTTTCTTTTCTGGTTTTACAGCTAGCTAATTGGAAGCTTAAAGCTGAACTTGTTCCTTTACTCATTATTCCTGAATTCCTGCAAGCACACAGTGGGTGATTTCAGGTTTTTCTGCCATGTCTTTTGCAGTGCTGATTCATTAAAAACTACATCTGCTTTCTTAGTCTGTATAAATTTCCAGAGAAGTGTTCTTACCTGATTTAAGGACAGGGGATTGTGAGGGCCTGGGTAATATGGAGACAAAATAGTCCCAAAAATGTATGTACCAGAATTTGTTCTACCTGTTTGCTGAGCTGCTGTGTCATCTGGGACTCAGAGGAAACTATCCCATCTTGTAAGAGTTTGCTTTGGATGAGAATGCACGTTCTTGATATA
This sequence comes from Heliangelus exortis, assembly GCF_036169615.1. Lineage (NCBI taxonomy): Eukaryota > Metazoa > Chordata > Aves > Apodiformes > Trochilidae > Heliangelus > Heliangelus exortis. Next base: position 37,023,011 of record NC_092426.1, read on the forward strand.
TGGACATGCATCTTTTTTGTCCTTTACAGCTGTCTGTATATAACTGGATATGTCATATATACATATGACATATGTCAGCAGTCAGTGTTGCCTTTAGAAAGGCTTTGCAGTGCCTTTAGATGGATTTTTGGTACTGTTGCTTTGTGAGTAACTTATTATCACCTTAACCATAAAATACTGAACTGTAGGGTTGGCTGATACTCATGCAGTAAATGATAAAGAAGCATAATTTGTTACAGCTGTTTCCATGGGGCTTTAGCATTGGTCACTGGTGGGAGAAGATGCCCAGACAAATTTGCAGAGATAAGTTTCAAAGATGTCCTCTCATGCATTTTATTAAAATATCTGACTCAGTGGAGGAGGTGACTTCTACTGTGATGTGTCCTTCCCTTCACCCACTTAGCCCTTTCTCTTGTCCCCTTTTTAAGTAGAGTGCAGAGTGGTTTAATCCCTTACTGGGGAGACTGGAGAAGGCAGAAGTTGACCCTGAGTCAGTCAGGGAACAGCTGTTTCTGCTTCTAAAGGATCACAGTCTGACCTCACCCTTACGAACATTCATTACATCAATGTTTGCTATATAATAATAATTGGCATAATCAGCATGAGAAAAGACTCCATTCAAGATGGACTGCAGCTTAGACAATGGTGTCACAGTAACTGCTACTCAAAATTCAGTTTAGAGGAGGAAAAGAAAAGCAAGAATGAGAAGTGCTAGTATGCTGAAGTCAAGACTGAGAAGAAGACATAAAAATATTATAGTGTGCAGGTCAGCCACATACTAATTTTCTGTCTAGTAGGCTAACTTTCTCATAGAAAAATATGCTCTTTCTAGGTTTTTATAATTCCAGTTTTATTATAGATAGCTTTTTTTAGAAAGAGGTTGTACTGTGTTTATTTTTTCAGGCTAGCCTTTTAACAAGCAAATATTATTTTAAATCTTAATTAAAACTGCTTTTTGATCCACATTTCTCCATTTTGTAGTCAGGAAGGCACACTAGATGTACTTAAGTGTTTACTACTGGGTTTATGTGTCAACATCACAATCCATTTAGCTGTCAGACCTTCATTTGGGACTTGCTTTGATTTAGACATTATCGTGAGAACTTCACATTTTCATGCCTCTGACACATCCACCCAGTTCCTTCCACCGAGCCTTCATGGAAAACCCTCATCTAGCAATGACTGAAATGTCCCTGGGGAGTCAGATGTGCCAACAAACCCTCCCGGGTTTCCAGCAGCTCTTCTGGTCTTTCACTTAATGCTGTTTGTCCTCTTTGCACTTGGAACAAAGCAGTGAAACCTCCCAGTTTCGCTCTTTAAGGTGTAGCTTGGTGATAACTTGTTTTTAAAACTGACAATGCTGACAATTCAAACAAACCTATCCAGGTCCAAATGTTAGCACTTGTCTGGTTGTTTTGAATGGGGTGGCAGGGTGGGTGAGAGCCAACTTCTTATCTTGCATGTGAGCTGCTTGGCCTCTGCAGCTTCTGTACTTCTCTACATTTCTTTCTCCTGGCTGCTCCAGAGAAAGAAGTGGGGAAAGGGGTGACAGGAGAGGAGAACTGTTATGTATGGAAAGCTGGTCAGTGTGAGTTTATAGCTGATGACCTTTTTCTTTCCTTTTAACAATAAATTAAACTTCCAGTCTAATAATGCTTAACTTTTCTATTTTCAAAGTGTAAGAGACTGCCTGGTTTTTTTTATAGAACTTATCAAGATGAGTAAAACCAGAAGTAAATTCCTCATCTTGCCAAGCTGTGCTTTTACTTTGCTCAGAGGTATTTCTCAGAGGTTCAAGTGGTAAACTTCTTTCTATTTAGCTCAGTTTTGTGAAAGCACCATTTTTTATGTGTAATATCTGGGGTCTGTGAGTAGTGTGGCCAGAATGGGCAGCATCTATTCTGGGAGGAAGAGCTCTTCATGCTAGCTCTACACAAATGTTTTATTTGAGGTACTTGGAGCAGAAGTCTGACACTAAAGCAAGTAGCTGCTAGTTTTGTTATATTGAAAAAAGAAAGTATGGAGGATTTGGTGCAGGATGTAGTAGGAAGCTGAGCAGCCTTAGGAAAAGGAGGTTTGAGTTTGTCACCCCCCCATGGCACTGTGTCCCTGGCCAGTGCTGCTCTATCCAGCTCACCTGTGTTCTGGTGTTACTCTGGCTTAGCTCAGGCATTTAGACTTCAGATGATTATCAGTATCTGAAACTGTGAGTAATCTTTGCTCTCTGTGGAACTTTGTGAACCAGTTCCCCCCAGTCTGGCTATAGATCTTCCAGAGGAACATAGATAAATGCTTGTTGGCAAGGCAGAAGGGTTATGGCCCAGGTAAAAACAAAGGGAGAAGAGTCAACAGGATGTCTGTTGTTTGATCCAGACTGTCTTTGGGACGTTTGCTATATTTAAGCATTCTTCCTGTGAACCTTTCTGAACTCCCTCTCTGCTGAAAATTCATGAGAAGGGCACGCAGTTGGGGGTGCTAAAAATCCAGGTATTTTCCTGTGTTAATACAGGATACTGTGGAAATACATTAAAATCTTTTGAGTTTACAGATGACTGCTCATCGTTTTTGTGTGGCTAAGTGAAACTGATATTTTCATACTCAGAGGAAGTGTGATACAGCTTGTACAGGCAGTGCTCAAAAACTAGGGTTAATTTTAGTCTGTACTGGTTCTTGATGTGCAACTGGGAGCCACTCTTAATAGCAAATACCTGCCTTGCAAAGTGTTTCCTGTGTCTGTTCAATAGTTCTACCAGGCTCAGCACTGTGACTGTTGGGTGGATCTCATTATCTGGAAGGAGATCTTGCCTTCCTGGATTGTTATCCCTATAAAAGCCTGACTTTTAAAGCTGTATCCGTGACATTTAACTTGGGAGCTTGATTGCAGTTCAGTAGCACTGCATTCTTAGTCATTTCTGTAGGCAGCTTGTTTTTGTTATTTGAGTTGCAAGCTGAAAATGCAGATGTTGGAAGTCCCGAAAGATGCTCCACAGGGCAGACTCTTTCTGATTCAGTGTTACATGTGCAGCAGGCCATGAGATTAGATTTTTTTTTTTGTCATCTAGAACACCACCACTGTTGAATGTCCATAACAATGCCTGGCAGGTTCACAAGCTTGCAGGGGATAGCAGTAAGCAATTCAGATCCCATCATCCAGTTTTCTTTGACCTGGAATCTGGGCCTCCTCTTGTATGCATTCAATGCAGTACAATGTTTTTTACAGCTGCTCTGGGAGCTTCTTGTCCTATGTATTGCCAGCTTATGTATTTGCTGCCCCTCTGTGAATGACAGTCCATATCATAGAATCATAGAATTGGCTGGGTTGGAAGGGACCTCAGAGATCATCAAGTCCAACCCTTGATCCACTCCCGCTGCAGTTCCCAGCCCATGGCACTGAGTGCCACATCCAGGCTCTTTTGAAATATCTCCAGGGATGGAGAATCCACCCCTTCCCTGGGCAGCCCATTCCAATATATGCCAATATCAAGACAAGAACTTAGTTACAAGTCTTACACCCCCACTAATAGAAGTACAGTGAGGAAAAGCTGCATTGAGATGGTTTGAAGTACAACGTTATACTGTGGCAAGTTAAAAATCTTACTTTAGAAAAGCATAACTGATTTTTCAAAATTAATGCCATGGATAAGTCCAGCCTGGAAAATTAGTGTCTATGTGGTGGTCATGAGGGTGCAGGAACACTTCTGTGTTTCAGTTGTTGTGCTGTTTACTACAACCCTTCTAAATTCTGGATTTCCATGCATAAAGGGTTTAATTGCTGAATTATCACAGGACTTTTGCCTTCATTTTGTTACATGACCTCCATCATAGGAGGAGCAATCTCTTGCTCTGTATACTTGGTTGGGTTTTTTTTCATTTGAAGAAGGATTAGTTTTATTTTGCTGCTGCTGTGTACTGGGCACAGCTTATTCTACAAGCAGAGCAAATTTCTTTTAGCAAGTTCTGGCATGCCCGTTCTTGTGTTCCTACTGTCCTTTTTAGCATTGTCTTTTATTTTTTTTAATTGTTTCTTTGGAAGCAGAAAGCTATGGGAAAGCTCATGTGAATAACTGCTGTATGTTTTAAGCCTCCCAGATCATAGGTTGAGCTGATTGAAATTTGCTAAGACTGGTGGAAAAAAAATCTTTCAAATGTGCATTGTTTCTTTAGTTCCTTAAATTTGGCTTCTGCACTCTCAAATCAATATTTGCTTATGAAATTATAGCAGAACATGTATAGTGCTGTTGGATTAAGTGTCAGAACAAACCTATTATTCAACAGCCAATGTTCATCTAGAGGTGATCCAGGCTACTTAGTGCTGTTATTGGATGTGGGACCATCACCCTTGCCTGAAGAAGAATTCTTGTTTACATCTAGCTTTGATTATGTAAAAAGTTCAATAGGAGTTGATAAAAATTGTGTGGGTTTTGTTTCTTCAAGAACTCAAGGGTGACAGGGAACCCATCAAATTAATTAATAAGTACGAGATGACTTGGGTTGATTGGAGAATTTTAATGTTCTTTCAATGTCACATTACAGCATAATTGAAAAAAAAATTGTCTTAGTCTTGAGATGAACATTTTCAAGATGGTGCTGTTGTGAATGAGGACAGTAGCACTCATAGTTTAAATTTAAGCAGGGTTCTCTGCTTCTGTTTCTGAAGAGTGGCAGTTGTCATAGTGTAAGCTAAAGGCTTGCTTTGTAGACTTGGGGCTTCCATGGCTTCTCACTTGCCATCCAGGCATGCAAACAAGCTTTTTCTTTAAATACATCCACCAGTTCTATCAAGTTTAAGCATTTAGATACACTTCCTTCATTTGAGACCTTGCTGTCTGGAAGGTCAAGTCTTGGTGTATCAGAGTTGGTCCACTAAGGATGTGCCATCTGCATCTCTGAGTGGCCTGATCAGAGGGTGATGGGAGAGGTGGTTTCTGTGCAAGATGCAAGATGGTTTCTGTTGGTACAGCACTGCCTGATTTGATGCCTCTTGGAAGCAGGTTACAGTTAGACCTCAAATTCTGCAGGTCTGACTTAGTTCAGAACTTTCAAGTGAATTACAGGTGTTTTGCCATAGTTCCCAGTCATTCATTCTGTTGCTTTGTGTATTCTCCATCTCTAGGTACCTGCTTGAACAAGACTTCCCAGGGATGCGGATTGGTCCAGAGCCTACCACGGATTCTTTTATTGCTGTGATGTATGGGGATTCAGAAGGAAACATTCCTGGGAATGCCCTGGTTGTTGATCCTAAGAAGCCATTCCGCAAGCTCAGCCGCTTTGGAAATGCTTTCCTGAACAGGTAAGATCTCTTTGCTTGCTGTCTTTATATTTTTATGTTTAAATTTCTACTTAATACCATCCTCAGGTGTCACTGTTTTTTTATGAAGTTTCTTCTGCTGTATTTTTTTGGAGCAGCAGGGGAAAAAATTCAAGTACAAACAAGAGTGGTGGCAGTTCAGGTGAATTAAAATAAACCAGTACCAGGTAGGGTAGCAGTAGTGCAGATATATGGAGTTGTCTGAACTAAAAATCATTGTTAAAACCAGTTCACAGAGAATTGCTGAAGTGCTTTACCAGCATTTGTAATGTTCACAAGGCAATAAGCCAGCTGGAACTTGGGAGCACAAACTCTCCTGGTCAGGAAAAATTGATAGATTAGCACTGTGGTTAAAAACCACTATCCAAAAATAAAAATAAAAATAAAATAAAATAAAAGAGAGAGAGAGAGAAAAAAATATTCCCTTTTGATGCTGTCTTGTTCCTTTCCACTTGTCTCACTTGTCTTGGTGTAAGTCTTTAAAATTGTGAATTGCTTGTAAAAGGGCCTACAGCAATAAGTGGGTTGAATAAATATTCAGGTTGTTAAGTGTTTAATTTTGACCAGCTCATCCTCAAGCAGCCAAAGGGTGATAGTGTTGGCTTCTGGATGGTTTCTGTGTATTTGCAAAAGGGGGAAGTGTTGTTTAGGGGCTGTGACTATTGGCGCCAGTCAGTTTAAGTAGCAGGCTAAATATTTCCAGTTAAAAGTTATTAATAACTTTGTTCTCCTTGTGCGAGCAATCACCTTGTTTTCTTCCTGTACTTGATTGTAGCTTGACATAGAGGCCTGGCTTTTCAAGCCAATTAATCTAAATTGGTTTTCTTGTAACAATAAACTTTCCTGTTTGGCTGATAAACACTGGCATATGTGTTAAAAGTTCGCTATGTACAGGCTTATCTCTTGCTGTGCTCATTCACAGAAAAAAGCTCATAACTAATACTTAGCTTGACTCTCACTGCTGGGAGATAAGAAAGAGTATGTGCTGTGGGAAGCTGCACTCAGGTCCCACTTTAAATGATAGTTTCAGGATCCCAGACCCCTTTTGGGGAGATTATTGGCCAAGTCCTGCCTATAATCATATTTTCCTTTGCCTTCCCTCATTTGACGTGCTTACATTCCTTTATATCCAGTGTTACATTTTCACTCCTGTCTTAATAGTGTTCTGTCCATTGCCTATGCCTTCCTCCACTTTTTTTTTTTATTATTATTATTTCCCAGTCCCAGTGTTTTGCTCTCTGGAAGAATTTAGGCTGTGGACATTTTGTCTGCAAAGTGCCTTTTTAATCTAAGTGGAACATGTAAAGGAAACAGTGACTGAGGTAATGGAGAAACTAAACCCAAACAAGAACACAGAAGCACAATCAACCCTTGTACTTACTTTTTAGCTGTGTTAATTTATTTATATCACCTTGCCTCTTTTTTCCATGACCTCTTCTTACTCTCATCTGACTGCTTGTGTTTGTAACACTGCTGATTGTAGAAAATTTTCTCATCTCTCCTGAGTTCTTTTAGGGAAATTTGGGGGGAAAGGGGATGGGGAGAGAACACAGTGTGTCCATGGATGCTGGTTAAATTAAGTGAGGAGGGAATATTGCAGTATACCAGAGGATCACAGAAATAGGTGGGTGCTGCTGAGAGGAAGGACATGGTCCTGCTCTATGCTCATGGATGTCTGAACAAAAAAAGGTGTATAAATTCTTACTAGACTCTTTGACTCAGCCAAAGTTAATGTAAAAAACCAAAAGAATAAAATCAACTGAGATAATGATAACATGATCATTTGGTTTCGTTTTGTTGATTTCATTTTGCTTGTTGATTTCATTTTTGCTGACAGTGTAATCAGTGTAATGTGGTTTTGCAAGAATAGTCTAATACTGCTGTGTTTCTTTAAAAAAAAAGTTTTAGAATAATATGAAAAACATGACATTATCAAAGGTTGTGTCATAAGCATCACAGACACCGTATCAGACAACTATTTCTGCAGGCCTTTTTTTTTTTTTTTTTTTTTTTTTTTTTGTCTTTTGTCATTTATATAGATAGTATGTAGTTTACCTTTTTCTGATGGAGCCCTGAAAATCACACTTCATACAAATCATGTAACAAATAAAGGTTCATGTTGAACCTTTTCCAGTTCAGGAACCAAGTTTCAGTGTTGAAAAGAGATGCTCAAATAAAACTAGAATTATAGTTTTGTTATATTCTAAAAACTACAACCAGCTAATTCCAAATTTATCCTTCTATTTCATGTCTTTTCTTATAAATTTCCTATTTCCTCTGCCACTAATGCTGTGAATACTGCAGTGTTTCTACATTTCTGAGGACTGTGGCTCTCTGTTCTTTTGCACAACCTTTTTCAGCTTTCCCAGTTTGCATGATGCTTAAATCAAAACACTGCCACCTTGTTCAGCTGAAATAAGGGTTCCTGTCCTGCTGTAATACAGATGTAGAAGCATCTTGGTGATACTAAACAAGTGCTGGGCTTTCTAAGGTTGAAGTAAAGTGATATGAAAAAGCATATATGAAAATTCAGACTTCATACTTCTGAACTTATGAAAGCTACTTCAAGTTGTTTGTATTAGTGACGTTTCTTTTTTAATGGTTGAGATGGTTAAATGTATTTTCTTTCTGCTTGTGAGCATCTGCTATATTTCCACAAAATGTGGAACTTTGTGTCTCCTTTAGGTTTTGGAAAGTTCAAAAAATATTATTTTATTCATTAGTACCTCACTGCTCTTTCAAAAATAGGTAATTAGCCTTAGGGAAAGGAGTTGCTTCACATAAGCAATGTTTCCTACATCTGATGAGCCATTGAAAAAAAATAGCAAAAAGGGTAGTGCTGTTTACCTACCCTAAGGTTTTATCAGGCCAAGATGGCAGCTGTTTCCTTATTCCCTCTTGGTTTTGGGAAGAGGCATAGCTGGTGTTGCTCATTCTATTGGACTCAAGAAAGGATGCTGGTTGCCTTTGTTGCAGACTCACTACTACAAGGTAGCAGTTTTTTCTTTGAATTCTTTTGAACAGTCTGCATCATTATCTGCCCAATTGATACGTTTTACGTTTTGTATCTTGATTACCTGAATTCTCCCTCAGTCCCATTACCTTTGGTCTTAAGTTTGACCCAGGCACAGTTAAAAAGGGGTTAAACTCTGGGCAGGCATCTTGGAGCTGCTCCAGGCTGCCTCTGGGCAACCTCACTGGAGGAAGGTGGGTGACATGGTGTGCTTTCAGCTGCTAAGAAGATTAAACTCTTACTCAAATCTCTTCAAGGCAGTTGATGATAAGGGGAAGTGATGTTCCTCAGTCGTGATCTATCCCAGAAGCATCAGAGTGGCTTGGATTTACCAGACACCTGCCTGATGCTCTGCCTGATGCTGAGAGACCTGGTGAACTGTTGGTTTTTCATAGTGGCACCACTGAGTTTGTCCCCCATTGCAGAAGCAGGAGGTTACACAGCATGCTGTGTGTCTCTTGAACTCTTAGTTCTGTCAGTGTGAAAGCTTGAGCTGGGTTTGTGGGAGAAACACCATTGTTTTCAGTCCTCTACAGCTCCACATAAGGAGAGTGGGGATGAGTTAGGGATGGGGACTCTGCAAACGCTGCCTGAGAAGATGAGGGGATGGCTTGGAATATAAACATACCATCAGTATGGCTTTCTCCCCTTTTCTTTTGAATCTCTTTGAATTTGAGCAAAAGTTTGAACAATTATTTCCTGTGTATGCTGAATTTAGTCTTAGCAAAACGTTTGCTTTATGGAGCCCTTTTAATGTTGTGCATGTGGCCTATGTTTTCAGCTCTTGCAAAATTTGGAATTTCATCAGCACTTAGACATATGTTTTTACAAGGATTTCCTGTATTCTTGTTATGAGCAGCTTTCTGTTGATGTTTTGTTTTCTTCAATATGCATGTTTGCTAAACATAGGGGTTCATTAGGACTTCAGAAAGCTCTTCTTTCATAGCTCAGCTGAGTCTTTCTAAAAGCAGATACATAAAGGAGAGCTCTCAAGGGACAGTCTACATATGAGCTAGAGTTATTGTTAATGTTTGCTTTTGGTTTTTCTCCTTTTTCCTGCAGATTCATGTGTTCTCAGTTACCTAACCAGGTGCTGAAGAGCATCAGTATCATTGACAGCCCTGGCATTCTCTCTGGAGAGAAGCAGCGCATCAGCAGAGGTGAGGTGGAGGCCTTGAAAATTACTGAGCAGCCTAATTAATATTGTTGTATTGGACAAGTTGTCATTCTAATCTTTTGGGGGCCTGTTTAAATAGTACTGAGTGCTGGTCTGTCCTAAACTTTCTTATTGTAAGGTCTATTAACCCGTGGTTTATGGCTGGATGTAGGATTTGGAATGTTTAAAAAACAACTTGTGGGGTTCCAAAATATATATTCCAAAATATATATTCCAAAATATATATTCCAAAATATATATTCCAAAATATATATTCCAAAATATATATTCCAAAATATATATTCCAAAATATATATTCCAAAATATATATTCCAAAATAGTGGGGTCACTGCTGTGGCTGCAAGTGGCTTTAGTTGAATGGTCTGTTGACTATTTAGTGCTTTGGCACTCCTGGGAAAGTTTTATTTCCATCATTTTAATTGCTTTTCACTAAGTAATAATCAGATACTTTATATATACTACTGAAGATCATGAATAAAGAGACATTTCTTAATAGCTGTAGCTGTTAAAGGTGATGGTTTCAAAATTGAGGGGATTATAAATAAGGTGCTTTTATTGTAGGAACAGCTGCTGCTGTTGCTTCTTAAGGTTGCTCAGTCATACCATAATAAGCTAAGGTAGCATGAGTCTGCAAAAAGCTAAACCCTTTTTCAAAAATGCTGTTTAAGAAATTCATCTGTCTTTGAGAAACTCTTAAAGCAATCCCCTATAATTTAAATAACTTTCTTCCTTCTTCCCTTCAGCTGCATTTAAGTGCATGTCAGAAATTTCTGTGGAGCTCTAAATGGTAGTGGTCCAGTGCATGGCTCATACTGCCCTCTGTTTTCAGACCTTTGATTAAGAAAGAGAAATTTATGTATTTCATGTGTAAGGGAGGCAAAATGAATCAGTTCTTTAACATCACACATGGGATTTTCTGAGAAAATCCTGCAGTGATCACAATACAGCACTGCACCTGTAGTTCTTGCCTTTACATTGGAATGACAGAGTAAGAGACTGACTTCTGTAATCTAAACTATGCTTACTTAGTGAATTAGTTAACTGAATGTTTCTGGATTCTTTGTTCAGTGACAGGGTTGGTTTTGTCCTCTTTAATGCTTCTACAGTTGTGTAGACCACTTGTTGTGGGGAGAGACCTGTACATGAGACATTGGTGAACCAGTAGAAATTAAAAGCATGAGTGCTGTACATCTGTGGAAGCAGAGGCTTAAATGTTATGAAATCAAATGAGTAAAACAAATGTTGGCACTTTTATTTCTAGGCAGAAACAACCAAGTGATCTTTAATCCTGAAAAATCTTCTCATAATATCCAGGAAGATTTTTAAGTCTCGGTTTACACAGTGAGTGATAAAATCAAAGATGGTCTTAAATCTCCTACTTCTGCCTCTCCATTGTGGATTCCAGCTCCACCAAGAAAAATTAGGCTTATGTTTCTCCCTCTACTTCTTAAGTCATGGGAAAGTGATGCTTGGCAGCATTCAAGTATCTGTTGGCCACTTTCATGAAAGTATGGAAGTGAACATGAAATAGGCAGAAAACCAGAGCAATGTTTTAGTATGCCACTGAAAAAGGGAGCAATTCTGTGACAAAATTCAGTTCTAGGAGGGATTGCTGTGAAAGTCCCAGGCTTCATGTGTGGTACAGTTGTGTTTCACTGGTTAAGTTTCACTGGTAGTCCTGCTATCTCCAATTGCAGTCGTGTGACTCTTGTTCTTTATTATTCAGAACCTGTATCTTGATGATTTATCAATTTTATGGCCTCATTGCCCTGCCCTAGGACATTGTTGGTAGTGTGCAGGGATAACCTCAAACACTTACCTGTTTCACAAGCTTTAACTTGACTACTTTGCATTTCATGATTTCTTTTTCAATGTGTTAAGGGTTGTCTTGAATGCATAACTTGGCATAGTTCTTTTCCCACAAGTGTGGTTCTTCTGTATACTCTTTAGCTTTAACCTCTGTGGTTGTACCATAAATAAGGCTCCAGGTACATAAAGAAGCTTTAGAGCACAGTTCTTGCAGGGCAACTGCTGCCAAGGTTTTAGGATTCATATATTTAAGCACCAGTTTACATGAAGTGCATACAAGTCACTGTATGGACCTCTTGCATACACTTATTGCATGCTTTTATGATAAGGCAATATTGCTGTGTCTGAAATACTTCATGGTTAGTTTCATTGCCTGTTATATGATTTTTAGTCTGCTCATGCAGTTTCCATGCAGGAAGGCCTGTCTGACCAGCTGCTTGAAGGAGTAGAACTGACTTCAATATATTTATGCATATTTAAGGCTAATTGAGCATGTTTTGAAGTCTGAGTTGCTCGGCCTGCTTTCTAAATCTCTGTGTGCAAATGTAAGCAGGATTCTTCTACAAGATGTTTTAATGCTTAAATGTGTGTCTGTCAGAGGTTCTGTTTGTACATCTTCAGACCAACAAAAGGTTTTTTTTTCCTGCAAAATGTGTGGTGTTATCCCTGAAAATCTCTGCTTCTCACTGGAAAAGGTTGCAGCTGGTGTGATCCAGTAGGGACACTGCCATTTCCTTCCTCTGTGAAGGTGTTCACAGACTTAAACATAGGAATGCTCTTCTGTGCTTCCCAGGAAACCTCTGTATAGAGAGTGGTTCTTCAGAATTTCTTTTCTGATAATTTCACAGTTTTGTATTTCAGGATTTTACAGCTCAGCAAATATTTTAAGCTTTTGGTGTTTCTGTTTCTTAAACTTTTCTTTTTAGAATCATAGAATGTCAGGTTGGAAGAGACCTCAAGGATCATCTGGTCCAACCTTTCCAATGCTTTAGTTTGTATGAGATGTCTCATCATCCTGTTGAGCTGAGACTTAAAACTTTCCAAAATGGGGGAATCCACCACTTGCCCTTGGAGACCATTCCAGTGTTTGACTGTCATATTTTTCATATGATAATTATTTCATTTTTGACATCAGTCTTGCTTATTTTCTAAGTAACGTATGCAAGATGATATTTTTCTTAATTCAGTAATGGAATACAACATTTAATAATACCTGAAAATCATTCTAAGATGCTTTCTGTTCTGCACATTATTGGTATCTGTTCATATCTGAGTTTTTAAATTACCTTTCTAGAAGCTTAGCTTGGTTGTGACATCAGTGAGCAGCAACTTTTCTCTTTGGTGATATTTTAATGTATTTGATAGGACAATAACTTCACAAGACTTCAGTGTAAAACCTTTGCTCTTTTCTGTTCAGGTTTTTTTCCATCTTCCTGTGAGCAAATGTTTAGATATTTACCTATGAATGGACATAACAGCTGTGTACCCATAGAATTTGACAGGTATCATTAGGGGTACAGTGAAGTCTTCTGAGACCAACAAAGGAATCAAATGTTAACTTTCCATTTTAAAATGAAGGAAAAATAGTAAAGGAACTATGTAAAAATACAGGATAAGCACTGTTTCCCAGTACGTTTCATTTAGAACTCTGGAAAGTGTCCAGGCTGTGGATGAAAGGAGCTGATGACTGCTTTTTGAAGGGTCAAAAATATACACAGAATGTGCCCTTTCAAGCTGTCTCAACACACCTTTCCAGCTCCTGTTGTGAAGGATGATGTGCCAGAAGCTTCCTGCCTATCAGTTCAGGGTGGCAGGAGGAGAATAGGCAGACAAGTGTCACCACTGTCCCCTGTCAAACTGTCCCATCCCTGTGCTGCTTCTAAAGGATTGCTGGTGATGTGCCCAAAGACCATGTCAGACAGAAACATGTGTATGGTTTGCATGATTTGGAAGGAACAAAGGGTGTAGGGAGAGGAGGAAGGAGAAGCAACATCTGGCAGGGTGTGGGGAGGAACTTCTTTTAGAAAGGGGGAAGGGTTGGTTCATGGGTGAGTGACATGAAGGCAAGGGTTTCAAAAATGGGGAAAGAACACAGAGGAAACTGAGGATATTAGCTAGCTTGCCTTTTTAGAGTTGAAGTGACTTAAATACAGGCTATTTTCTTGGTTCAGTCTGGCTTGTAGATTAATTTAAGGTGAAGTATATAGTTGCAGATTTGTCTCAGGCTTTCTCATGCAGTGAGACACTCAGCATTCCCTGCAGGATAAATCCACCAAAAGGAGTGCAATAAGAGTGTTATCCAGGATTAAGAAAGGTTTTCATTAACATAACAGAAAGCTTCCACCCTGGATAGCAAAAAGTGCATCTTTCCATTTTAAAGACTGTGAAGTTTAGCTGCTCACCTGGGGCAAAGCAGATAGGGCAGGGGGGGAAGGACTCTTCTTGTCCACATCCAAATTGTGTGTTGTAGCCTTGGTGGTGTGGTACTTGGCAATAGCAGATGGGACTGTCCCAGCACCCTGCCCACCCCTGATTCACCTGCTGGGTGGGTACTGTTCTCTGAGCTAGAGGTCTTCCTTGTTGCAGCATTCCCCTGACAGGTGCCAGTACTGCCAGCCCCAGGGTGGAAGAACTGGACCCTCAGCATGTCTGTGCTTGCAGAGGATGAGTCAAGCCTTCCTGGTTGTTCTATGGATTGCAAAAGCTTTGGGAGATGGTAGTAGGGCAAGTCAGAAGTTATTTACCTTGGGTTCACAAGGGAAAGCCTACTGTTTATTTAAATTTTTTTTGCTGACTGGCACAGAAAATTAACCCACTCTCATACTGCATGGTTGCACAGCTGAATCTTTGAGATATGGCTGCTAGGGTGTCATGCCTGGGCCTGGTGCTTTGCCCTGTGCTAATGAGAGCTCATGATCATTCTGTTCATCAGTGTTTCCAGGGCTGGGCACCATGTCTCTCCAGCTTTTTCATCTCTTCCATGTTATTTCATTTTCTTCTCCTCTGTGGTCTCTGCTCAGCCTGTTACTGATGCCCAGCAGTTGTGCCTCTGTTGGAGGTTCCAGCTCATTCCCTCCCTGAAGCTTGGATGAGCTCAGGAGTTCTGCAGTGCTGCTGCTGGATGGTGGCTTTCCTCTGTCCCTTAGGACGAGGGTGATTTGTGACTTTCCACTATGTATTTGGAAGTAAACGTTGTAGGTGAGACATAGATCCTGAGGCTGCATTTAATTGCTGATATCAATCATTGGGAATAAACCTTTGAAGAAACAGCAGCACGGGGCTAAGGATCAACACCAAAGTTTTTTAGTAAAATTTTCCAAACAGGTCAGTATGGACTTAGTACTGCTCAACTTTGAAAGCTCTAATCTACACACATGTACTATATGTGACAGTATCATAAAGGTGGTGTGTCTCAGTATGGAAATATTTAACCATATATCTGTGGTTCAAATATACTCCAAAGTGTGTCCACTGAGTCTGTATATGAAATAGATTTTCTTCTAATTACAAATTTTCATTAAAGTTAGTAGATTTTTTATAGGGCCTTATCTTTTTCAATGAGCATTCTTTTCTCTCTCAAAGCAAATACTTCATTAATACTTATTTAGTCAGCCTTGTAAGTCACCCTTTTACATATCCATTGTGAAAAACCTGATAGTATTTAACTTACTTCATTTTGCATGTTTTCTTCTACATGAGTGAAATCAGCCCAGATTATTGCACTGCTCAGGCTTGTGCACTATTGCAACTATGTTGTAACCTGCAAGTGACATAAAAGAGCTCACTTCTCCCTTTCCAGCTAAATTTTTACACAGATAAATAATTCATACTGTTTTATATTAGATTGTTAGTATACAGTAAGTAGAGTTCTCTCCTTGCAGCTTTCCCCTTGCACCCAACTTTCATCTCGTGTTCCTTCAGGAAGTGGTCCCAGGAAAGAAAACATGGAAACACCACAGCAATATTATCTGGAAGGGGGCTGGATTTTGCATGCCTTCCAAAGTAATCTTTTTAATGGGAAAGGTTATCTTGGCTTTTTTTGTGTAGTCAGTTAATGAGTCTGACCTGCAGCCTTTTGGATTCTAATGAAACCTTTTTAACATCGTGCTCTCTGCTTTGAGTTTGATTTGTCTGTGCTGGAATTTGTAGTGAAATTTAATGATCTCTTCTTTTGGAGGGGGTAGAGGGCAGGGAAGACTGGTAACTGGGGTCTTTTTCTTGCTGTTAACTGGAATTGCTGGATTTCATTTCATCTGCTATTAGTAAGTGTTGAGATTTGAGAGTTCTTTTCTGTGTTACCAAACATGCATAAGTATGATTTATGACAAATCTGGAGTTCACTATTTGTTTCCTATTACTTTGACATACGTCTGCTTTTCTTGATGTTGGTGCTCATCAGGTTCTACTGGAAATCAAAAAAAGTGCATTTGCATTTGGGTTCCTTGTTAAAAGACCAGTAGCTTGAATGCATAATGAATTATGTCTTAACTGAAGCAACATTATTTGAAGTAAAACTAAGCAACCTGACAGTATCTCCACAGTTTATTTATACTGTTTAAAAGATGCTAGGCAGAATGAGGAGTGGTGAAGAGCCTTTTGCAACTGGTGCTGGTGCATGAAGTGTTTGGATAACTGGCTCATATATGAGTTGTCTTAAGTGGGTTTTCTTTGCTGGGGGACAGGAGATTTAAAGGCTTAACTTGAACAGCTGAGAAATGACCAAAGACCCTGGTGAACTCACTTGTGGTAAATGGGCTGGGAGCAAAACTGTTGATTTTGTTTGGGTTACTTTACGTCAGTCCTTTCATTTTGACTGCTCCCTCTTTTAGTTGATGCTTGCTTCTGAGAGGAAATGGAGGAGTGGGATGTCAGCTCCCAGCTCATACCTTGCTGTTTCTTATTGAAACAAGATGAGTCACATCCACAGCAGCCCAAATGCCACATCATTAGTGGTGACTCTGTGGATTAAATGTGTCACTTCTGAGTAAGGAGTTCCTGACTTGATGTGGGGGTTAGATACCAGCTGTAGTCATAAAGACATTCAGGCCTGTGCTACGAACAGTCTTTCCTTTAAAACATCTAAAAGTTTGAGATAATCAGAAAAGGTCAGCTCTCATGTTCTGTAACCTGTCCCCAAAGCTGTCAGCAATGCAGGTGCCTTACTTGTAAGTTGGATCTCTGAGTCTGCTGTGGCAGAAATAACAGCCAAGTGTTGGCATTTCAAGGAGAGATGAGTTTGGAAATGTTTTCTAAATCCAAGTATTTTCAGTTGCTGACTACTGCTGGAGTGCTGCACCTGTGTGGTTTTTCTTGTTAATAGAGATACAGGTAGTGCTACCAAAGAGGGAAGGGTTGACAGTGGTGAAGGGAAGATGTGACAAGAGCCCCAGAGACCTGCTGGGACCTGGAGCCAGGACTTGTGAGAAGGAACAAACATGGGAGTGACAGTAACTCACAAAAGAGAGTGATATAAGAGAGATGGATGGCAAGGTTGAGGGAAGGGCAGGGATAAAAAAGAAAAGTGGTAATAGTGAGACTGGCCTAAGAAAATGTAGGATACAGTTGTCCTGACCTCATTTTCCACAGTCTTCTCTAGGTGGTCCATCCCCTTTTTTCCCCCAGCCAGATGCTATAATCCCCTTGTTCTGTATCCCCAGCC
Source organism: Heliangelus exortis (assembly GCF_036169615.1). NCBI lineage: Eukaryota > Metazoa > Chordata > Aves > Apodiformes > Trochilidae > Heliangelus > Heliangelus exortis. Next base: position 37,039,977 of record NC_092426.1, read on the forward strand.
CTCCCATTTTCTGAGGCTTCCTTTTTCTGAATGGCAGGACTGTAACAGTGTGTTCTTCCTTCAGGCTACGACTTCTGCCAAGTTCTCCAGTGGTTTGCTGAGAGAGTCGACCGCATCATCCTCCTTTTTGATGCCCACAAGCTGGACATATCAGATGAGTTTTCAGAGGCTATCAAGTCATTCCGGGGCCAGGACGACAAGATTCGGGTGGTGCTTAATAAAGCTGACCAAGTGGACACACAGCAGCTGATGAGGGTCTATGGGGCACTCATGTGGTCTCTGGGAAAGGTGATCAACACTCCAGAGGTGCTGCGGGTCTACATTGGCTCCTTCTGGGCCCATCCTCTCCGAAACACAGAGAATCGAAGACTCTTTGAAGCTGAAGCACAGGATCTTTTCCAGGATATCCAGAGCCTCCCCCAGAAGGCTGCTGTGCGGAAGCTCAATGATCTCATTAAGAGGGCAAGGCTTGCAAAGGTAAGAAAAGACTAAAAATCTCACTTTAATGAGTAAGCAGTCTCTTCTGTCTCTTTCAGTTTGGCCTTTCACACCCATCCCAATCCTCCTCTACTGGATTTTCAGCAAATGGGTTGAATCGTCAGTTTTTCATGGAAGACCCATCCTCTCAGGATAGAGAAACAAGTAGGACTTGTACTGGAAAGTATCCCTGACTTGAGAAGGGATTTGATGCTTTTTAGGCAATTAAAGCTGTTGTTTGCTTCTTAGGGGAGTGTGGGGTGGGTTATTTGGTTTTTTATGCTGTGCAGTGGCATATTTGTTTTTGGAGATAAACCACTTTATTTAAAAATTTTAAAATTTAAAAAAGATTTAAAAATTAAAATCTAAAAATTTAAAAAAATTATTTTAAACCACTTTGTATAAACTACACTTATATGTAGACAACACTGAAAAAAAAAACCAAAAAGGGGGGGGCAAAAAAATTGTAACCAAAACTATTCACATGCAACCTTCCATATGCTTTTTTGCATTTCAGTGTCTTAATGCATACTGTCCATCAGCTACTGTGGAAAAACAGTGCTTTGATTAAATGTGCTTATGTTATACTCTGGAATACAAGATTGATGGAAATCTCAGTCTTGGTGGAGCACAGACACTGATGAATTGGAGAAGTGCTTGTGCATTAATCTTCATAGTTAAAAGCACTATCAAGTTTGTTGTTTTTTAGCTCGGAGCAAAAAAACCAACCTGGTGATTTCGGAATTAGAATTTGTCATTAGGAGAAGTGGAAAAGAAGGAAAATTAACCTCAGAAATATTTTGGGAGAGAGCTGGTGCTACCACGTGGAAATTCTAATTTCCTGTGTAGTTACCAAGCAGAATATGAGTTGAGTTAATGCAGTTGTCTTTGAACACATCTTAACATGGACTTCTAAGCAAAACCAAAGAGGATTTGCCCTTACACTGATGTAAACATAATTGGGTGGAGATCTGTACCTCTTCCTATGTTAGCTTAATTAACTCTGGATATAATGATGCAGTTAAAGTTTTTTGAGGCCTGAGCTTTAGGGTACCCTGTAGCAGCTGCTTTTTTGAAAATTCCCTTTAGAATCAGGTTCCTGATGATGTGTTATAAAGTTGCTATATGATCTCAGTCTGTTTTGTGGAAATTGTTGGGGCAGCTTTTTGCTATCATTTGTTACAATTGGTTTGGAAGTGGGAAAATGTCAGATGGATTGTCTTGAATTGTTTCTCTGTAATGTAAAATAAAAATGGATAAAGATTGAGAAAAAACACAGTGCTCATAGGGCTTGCTAATTAGGCAGCTGTGGAAGGGGAGTAAACTTTATCTTCTGGAAAGCAGCACTGGAATCTTTCTGACACTCAATTTTTTTACAGCATTGGTATCTTTTTCTCTTTTTCTTTGGCTTTATTTCTGTGTCATGCTGTTCTTAATCTCATCTAAAACATACAGAGTAACCAAAAATAAAAGGAAACCGTTAGCTTGCCGTCAAAATTGGGCATTAGGCTTTTTTTTTTTTTTTTTTCCTTTGGAGTCCTGTGACTCACTATCCCATTTTGAAGATGGTAACTGCTGTTCTTATCTGCAAGAAACACATGGACATACTGGCAGACTTTAGACCACTTAGCATAGACATGTGAAACTGTTAGTGCTTGTGTACTATAAACATGCTTTTCCGGATTTGCTAGAAGTTTTATTTTAAACATGCAATCCATTAAAATGCATGGACACTGAGAGATGAGGAAGTGATGGTGTGTGAAAGCTGTGACCTTACGATGTGTAGATAAAACCTGATTGTACCATTTTTCTTGAAAAATAGAGAACTTCTTTTCCAGTTTCCACTAAGCCTTTAAAATAAGTAAGGAAAAGAATGGGAGAGTACTTCCTTTGTACAGAATACTGTAAGGCACATTCCATCCAGGGATCAGTGTTGGGCCCAGTTCTGTTTAATATCTTTATTGATGATTTAGATGAGGGGATTGAGTCCATCACCAGCAAATTTGCAGATGACACTAAGCTGGGGGGGAGTGTGGATCAGCTGGAAGGCAGGAGGGCTCTGCAGAGGGACCTGGACAGACTGGAGAGTTGGGCTGATTCCAACGGGATGAGGTTCAACACAACAACCCCATGGGGAGCTCCAGGCTGGGCACAGAGTGGCAGAAAGGGACCTGGGAGTCTGCCAGGAAGCTGACCAGGAGCCAGCAGTGTGCCCAGGTGGCCAAGAAGGCCACCAGCATCCTGGAATCCTATCAGGAATAGCATGGCCAGAAGGAGGGAGGTGATCGTCCCCCCCTGTACTCAGCACTGGTGAGTTCTCACCTCAAATATTGTGTTCAGTCCTGGGCCACCTCAGTGCAAGAAGGACATTGAGGTGCTGGGACAAGAACAAGTCATCCCAACTGGAACTGGGAATGTTTAGTGTGAAGAAGAGGAGGCTGAGGGGAGACCTCATGGCCCTCTACAACGACCTGAAAGGAGGTTGTAGGGAGGTGGGTGTTGGCCTCTTCCAAGTGAATAATAAGAGGACCAGAGGAAGTGGCCTGAAGTTGCAAGAGGGGAGGTTTAGATTAGATACTAGGAAGAATTTATTTACTGGAACAGCCTGCCCAGGACGTGGTTGAGTCACCATTGCTGGAGGTATTTAAGAAATGTTTAGATATGGCACCTCAGGGTATGCTCGAGTGGCTGAGATTGTAGGGGAGTTGTTTTGTGGGGCTTTTTGTGATTTTTTTTTTTTTTTTTTGTGTGTGTATATGTGTTGGACTTGGTGATCTGAGAGCTCCTTTCCAATCATGATTGTTCTGTGATTCTATTAGTAATACTATTAAGTATTATACTTACACCACATCTAGGTAATAACATTTTTATATTAATGCTTTTTTGTGATAGTCTACCTCCCCCCACGTAGTGAAAATTTCAGATTTTCACTACTCAGTGGTTTGATAGACATTCTTGTTTTTTTAATGTGCTTTTTTTTGTTTTGTGTTGTTTGTTTTTTTCCACCTATGTGAAAATTGTAACTAACAGTTGGGAACAACTGCATCCTTTTTAATGAAGAAGGGACCCGAGTTCTTTTAAGATTTATCCTGGTGTGGAGGTCATTTGACTTCAGTGATCCTGGCTGGGTCAGAACTGAGGAAAACTGTTTGATTCTATCAATTTGTGATAGATTTGCATTGCTTATAAAAGAAGGCTGCCCTTGCACTTCCCTCTTGTATGCAGAACCAGTATTAGTGTCCACACAATGAGCTGGGCTTTGGTTAAGAAGTGTAACCACCATTTCTGTCCTGGGACAGATCACTCACAGTACCTTTTGGTGGTGGGAGAGTGGTGAAGAGATGACTGGTTCAGGGTAAGGGTAGAAGGAAGGTGTGTGGGCAGGTTGGATGTTTTGATAGCAGAGCTGGATTATCTTGATCACGGCAGATGGAAAAAAGTTCTGCAAGTATCAATGTGCTTGAGGACTTGTCATCCTAGAGTCTTTCCTCAGAGACTGGGAAGGTTCTACTTTTCTCTCTGACACTTCCCAAGGCAGCCACGAGGCCATGCTGTTCTTACAGAACACCAACTGCTCTGTCATCACCTGAAATACAGAGTGTAGGTATGCACTGAGAGTAGATAGGTAGGAATGCAGTATGACATGAACATGAGCCAGCAGTGTGCCCAGGTGGCCAAGAAGGCCAATGGCATCCTGGGCTGGCTCAGGAACAGCGTGGCCAGCAGGTCCAGGGAAGGGATTCTGCCCCTGTGCTCAGCCCTGGGGAGGCCACAGCTTGAGTCCTGTGTCCAGTTCTGGGCCCCTCAGCTCAGGAAGGAGATTGAGGTGCTGGAGCAGGTCCAAAGGAGGGCAACGAGGCTGGTGAGGGGATCCAGCACAAGTCCTGTGAGGAAGGGCTGAGGGAGCTGGGGGTGTTGAGGCTGGAGAAGAGGAGGCTCAGGGGAGACCTCATCACTCTCTCCAACTCCCTGAAAGGAGGTTGGAGCCAGGGGGGGGTTGGGCTCTTTTCCCAGGCAACTCTCAGCAAGACAAGAGGGCACAAGAGGTCTCAAGTTGTGCCAGGGGAGGTTTAGGTTGGACATTAGAAAGAATTTCTTTAGGGAGAGGGTGATCAGACATTGGAATGGGCTGCCCAGGGAAGGGGTGGATTCTCCATCCCTGGAGATATTTCAAAAGAGCCTGGATGTGGCACTGAGTGCCATGGGCTGGGAACTGCAGCGGGAGTGGATCAAGGGTTGGACTTGATGATCTCTGAGGTCCCTTCCAACCCAGCCAATTCTATGATTCCATGACCATGATTAGATAGCCCTGCCACGTGGCATACCTGGATTACTTGAGGCATTATCCCATTGCTTTCCTCAACAACTGGAGAGGCAAATTGAGTTACAAACCACTGCTACAGGTGGACAACTATGGCTGGTGTTCTGTGTATGGTCCACGTGTGTAGTGTCAGGACATAGTTTTTAGGTCTTGCTTTTTCTCTCTCTGTTGGTACTGATAGGATACTGTGCCATGTCCCTAGACTGCAAGTGTACATCTGTATTTCTTTTAAATATTTTTTTCTCTGCCCCTCAAAGGAATGCTGAAAACAGCAGAAGCACTTGATAGCTGCTCATGTCAACATGAAGTTCCAGGAGCAGTTTGATAATATCTTATCCTTGAGCTGACTTATGCAAACATATTGTTTTTGTTTCTTTTTATGACCTGAGTGAAGAGCTCTAATGTTAAATGTAGATAAGCTGTAGCATTGATTTCAGTTTTGCTTCTTTTTAGGTTCATGCTTATATCATCAGCTATCTCAAAAAAGAAATGCCCTCTGTATTTGGAAAAGAGAATAAGAAGAAGGAACTGATCAACAAATTACCAGAGATCTACATCGAGCTGCAAAGGGAATACCATATCTCAGCAGGTGACTTCCCTGAAGTCAAGAAAATGCAGGTAAGGTGGCATTACAGTTTCAGTGAAATAATACTAACTTCAGAACAGGATTACAAAATTGGAAAAGGAAGGACAGAGTATTGCAACGTTACCATTTTGGGTCTTCAGCAATTAGAACAGCAGAAGGGACTGTTAATCATGTGTCTCTTACAGAGTTAGCATCACTTGAGATCAGTGCAGAAAAAATGGTAACTTGCTTAGTGTGCATCCACTGATACAGAACTATAGAAATTGCTGCAAATAACCAGACCTTCTGTCTTTTAGTCAGTGTCTTTTGCTTATTGACAGATAGTACTAAAGGTTTGGTGCAAATAAAATGGCAGTGGACACTTGTGTGTTAAACTGATTCCTGTTTTGTGTCCTAAATATGGATATTTTTATTGTTTTTATAATGCTATCAGGTTAATATATACTTAGCCACACACTATTCATTTTCACCCTACTCTGTTTTTGCTCTTATTGTTACTGTTTGCTGATAAGTAATAAAGACAGCGTGCTGCCTGTCTCTTCTGAAGATGGTGCTTCTCAGTTTTTTCCTGTCCTTTTGAACTTGTATTCTATGAAGAGAGATAGAAATTCTCAATTTATACTCTTATTAATTTAAAAATACCTTTTGTCTCTTGTTTCTCTTCTGAACTTTATGTAGTCTTACTATCAACTTTCTGTCACTTTCTCATCTTTTTATTTCTGCCCTCTGGTTTGAGGTGAGTTGTTCAGAGTATCCTAGGGAAGAGCAGCTGATATTGTGTTAGCAGTACTTTTCAATTTATTCCTCAAGCCTCAATTTGCAACTTTTGGATCTCAGATCATAGGCTTCTTAAATGGCCTTTGAATTAGAAGGTAATAATAAATTGAATTAGAAGTTTAATCATAGAGTGATAACGGGCTGAGTACCCTGTCTGTAGGGATGCACAAGTTTCTTTTATGAACTAAAATATTTAACTTGGAAAACAATTATTGGCATGAGACAGTAAATTTCAGATGAAGCACAAGATCTGTTTAATCTAGGTTTTCCCAGGAAGGATTGTTGTAAGGATTTCATGAGTTAGCCTTTAAAAAAGAGGTTTGTGTGGAAGAATCTGACTCTCTTCCTTTGCCACTTTCGGTGCTGATGCAAAATGAGAGAATGGTTACTTTTCAGTTTAAATACTGAAACAAAATTTGAATGGAATTTTATCAAATTAGTAGTGCATGTTGCTAATCCTCAGCAGCAGGTGGCAGCAAATATATATATATGTATATATATGTATATGTATATTATATATATACATGAGTTATTTCTGTAAGAGGAGCTAAATTGTGAGAACACAAAATTGTGCCAAAATAGATAGCAAGCTTGACCTTTGCTATTTAAGATTTATTACATATAATAAATTTATACTGATCACTTGGCATAAATGAAGTGATTGCATAGAAATGTCACTTGAACAGAGTGGTACTTGTTGGTTGGCAGCTTTCCTCCAAGAACTCCAAAGTTCTTTGTGCATGGGCCTTGCCTGTGCTTCAGGTTTCTTGGGTTGATATCATTTTAGTTCTGGGATGGATGGGAGCAGCTCCTTGAGGTGATAAATGTCTTTGGTAAAGTAATTTAAGACCATTTTGAGAGAGGGTCTGGAGGAGGAAGGGGGGCAGGGGTTGTTTGGTGTTTTTTTTTTTTTAAGCTTCCACTGTAACTCCCTCTTCCTGGCTAGCATTTTGCATGTAAAAAAGCATCTAAGCATTTTTAATTTTCCAGCACTTTGGTGTAAAATATGCTTGGGCTTGTGTTAAAATAGCAGCTATCTTCTAGTTAACCATCTCACTGAAGTTAGTAGGAATTTATGTACAAGATGGAAATTTGGCAGGGACCAAATGACTATGAGTTCTGGCAGGACTTTATAAAAATGCTGCTTTTGTTATCCTAACTCAGTTTTTCTTTATTGGCAAGAGACACTTCTTGATGACCTGGCCACAAACAAGAAGATTCATCTATAAAATCTTTCTTTGATGCTTAGAAGTAAAGCACCAAGTGGAAGGGTTTTGGTTAACATTCAGCAAAACACATTGCTGTTTTGAAGGTTGTATAGTAAATGGAATTTAATAGACAAACTCATACACCACTGCAAAATTGCCTTAGTGTGTTTTGATCAATATATTGGGTGTGTGTCAGCTATCTGTGACCTCTTCAATGTACTGGTAAAGTTTCTAACTACTGTCACTGAAACTTTTGTCATTGACAGGAGCTGTTGGAGAATTGTGACTTCACTAAATTTCATTCTTTGAAACCGAAGCTGATTGAAGCTGTGGATAACATGCTGGCCAACAAAATTGCTTCTCTGATGAGTCTGATTAGGCAGGAAGAGAGCAATATGCCCACAGAGATGGTACATGGTGGAGCATTTGATGGCACCATGGCAGGACCTTTTGGGCAAGGATACGGAGAAGGTGCCAAGGAAGGAGCTGATGAAGAGGAATGGGTTGTTGCCAAAGATAAGCCTGCTTATGATGAGATTTTCTACACCCTGTCACCAATCAATGGGAAAATATCAGGGATTAGTGCAAAGAAGGAGATGGTGACTTCTAAGCTACCCAACAGCGTTTTGGGGAAGATCTGGAAACTTGCAGACTGTGATGGTGATGGGATGCTGGATGATGAGGAGTTTGCTTTAGCAAAACATCTCATCAAGATTAAACTGGATGGGTATGAACTGCCTGGCACGCTACCTCCCCACCTGGTGCCACCATCTCATAGGAAACCTCTCCAGACAGCAGAGTGAAAAAATACAAGAAGAATGAGGAGTTTGGAAATCTTTCACCAAATGCGCTGAAACCACCAAAATTTGAAAAATAGGCTTAGATCCTTAAACCTCACAGCACATTTCATGCAAGTTACTGAAATTAGAAGCATGGTAGCAGGGAAATACTCATTTAGCTGTCCCTGCTGCCCTTCACCCAGACATGCTTATCTCAAGTGCCTTGTATTATTGTAAGGTGAAAATGTTTTTGTAGTCCTGCTTCCATGTCTTGCTGCCTTTGCAACCATAAAGCAGAAAAGGCCATGCATAAAAATCACTGACCTTCACCAAACCTCAGTACTTACCAACCATAAGTTTCTCTGAAGTATTTTTAATAGCCCAAGGAAGCTCTAAATATTTAATTCACCTGCCTATGCAGGGGAAATTTTCTGTGCTAAAAGCATAGTATAGGCATCGAGTGAATGTCAGCACATTTGTAGTCTAAGAAAAGGCCAATTATAAAAGGATTTTTTTTTCTTTATTTAATAGGATGTTACAGAAATAGAGAAGAGTCATGAGGGAAGTCCTTTAAGTGGACAGAATACGAGCAGACTTGTTTTAAAACCTCACTGATTGTAGCTAGGACTGCAAAATATTAAAATGTTTCTTAAAATTTGTCACTGTTTGTCTTGTTATCTGAAGATGTGCTTCTTCAGTTTTATGTAGCACTATACAGTTAGGATTATCATTAGAAGAAATATATCTCCTCTGTTCCTTGGTGCTGAAGTTCCCTTTGATGTTTCTTTAGCTGCTCTGCAGACAATGAATTCCTGGATTGTTCAAATTGACAGCAGAATGTTTTCATAAGGTTAAAAAAAAAATAATCACATTTCCATTAAGATCAGTCCTCATTTTCAGGTGAGAAAAGGTGCATTGCTCAAAGTTGGCCTCTTCAAAGCACATGGAATTGTCTCTGGAAATTTTCATTAGTGTTTGATGTCTGTTTACAGATAATTATACAGTTATTTGTATGTTTTTGGGATACAGAATATTTTTAAGAAATTTTTTCAAATTCTTTCTTTTGCCAACATGTAGCTGACAACTACAGAAGAAAATTTCAATCCCTGAGGTGGCAGATTTGAAAGCTGGGGAGACTAATGGGAATCTTTACATTTATTGTGATGAATCATAACCTGGTCCTTCCTGATACTATTCTATTACTGAAAACAATTCATCAAAGAAATGCCTGCTTCATAAACATTCTCTAACAACACAATCAAAATTGACCATACTGGCTGCTTACAATTGTATTTATCAATACCTTAGGAGAACACAAATTTTTGGCCCTGTGAACTTGAGCTTCCAGGGAGGGCCTTTTCTTCCTTTTTCTGAGATCAAACTTGGAGGTCAGTTTTAATCTGTGTAACTGAGCAGGAATTGACTTTTATTCCATTTGTAGTGTGAAATACACTGCACATCAAAGGCACTGTAATTTGGAGTTCTTTGGCTCACAAGAAGTGGGAGCAGTAGAACCTTTTGAGGCAGAGCAAGCAAAAAAGGGTTTTAGCTTTTTTTCAGTAGGGGGAAGGAGGGAGGGAAGTAGTTTGGGTATTGTCTCCCAGTTAGGATTTTAGTCCCACTTAATGATCAGTTTTGTACATGACCTAAGAAGGGGCTCACCCACTTTTTTTCACATAGTACATTTCTAGCTTGTCAGTGAAGTTTAATACTTCAGATCTTTCCAAACCCTCCTGTCTTTCTGTACCTGTTCTATTCTGTTTTGAAATTATTACAATTAACTTTTCCAGGACTCTACCATGGGAAAACAATGAAGCTATTTTAAATAATGGCAGAAAAACACCTTTACCTTGCCAGGCTTCTGGACCTGTATCGAGGATGTCCTGGCATAGTTAAATTTTTTCTTGAGTATTTACTTGCTTTTTTAATTTAATTTTAGGTATTTCTCTTTTTTTCAACTATACCAACTTTACTTGTTAGACCTAAGTTAGGAGCCAGATTAGCCTTAGGACATCTCTCTGCACTTCAGTAGAGCTGTGAAACTTGACTGTGAGTCAGGAGTGTGACTCTGCAGAGTAACTGATTGTTCTGTGTAATTTATTTTTGATTGAACAAAAAGTAATCTATAGGCATTGTAGGAGTTGCTTAAACAAGAAAATGCAGTCTGCAAAAGTAATAATGTATTCTTGTTTGTGTGGAGCTACTGCAGTCAGTAATGAATTCATACACTAATGACTCAACTAGCTTGGTAAGAAAAGCCACCAGGACTAAGAAAGCAAAATTGTGTATCCTGACTACTGTAATGTGGGCAAAGCTGAGAGGATTGGGAAGTTGCTGTCTTCTGACTGTCTGCTTTACCTTCCTCTTTCACAGCACAGGGGCCCAGGAGTGGACTGATGTTTGAGGTCCCACTAGCCCAGAGGTGATGCTCCAAATGCACTGGAGCCATGTGATCCTGTGCCAGTAGGAATATCCTGCTCCTCTCACTGAAGGGTAGTTTCTTGGTTATTTTAATTTATTTTTCCAGCTTTAGTGATGGTAAAAAGGAGAATACAGCCTTTTCTTTAGTCTCCATGACAGTGTGGTAACTCAGGCTTATGGGAGACATATGGAAATGCATTATTTTGGTAAGTTAAAAGATTATTTTTTTTTGTCTAGATGGAGTTGAAATGTTTGACTTTGTTTTCTGTAGAATTCAGAAGAGAAAAGCACAAAGCATGTGTAGGAGTAGAGGTGGATTCTCAGTGTTTCTCTGGAGGAATAGAAGTGTTTCAGGATGGGTACACAGTGCTACATGCAGAGATGTGTTTCTAGATACATGGTGCAGCGTGCTACCATCCTAATTAGTCACTAGGAATAAAGTACATTTCATGTGGACATTAAACAGCAGTTCCTTGCACAGCTAAACTGGTGTATAGTAGGTTGCTGTTGCTCTTCTCACTGCCTCCTCACAGTCCCATGGACTTGCTCCCATTTGCCTTGCTGGTTCTCTGGCTTTTCAGATCCTGCAAGCCCACTGAGTTGGTTAAATCACCCACCCAGCAGTTGGGTTGATGCTCTCTGAAGTTATTGAGTTAGGATGATGAGAAAAGAGCAGGATTACCTTCTCATGAAATATGCTCTAAGTAGTTATGGGGGACAGCAGCATGAGGTGACCTTTAGTGTTCCGTTTCATGTTACTAAAATCTGCTGGAGAAAGACTTGAGGTGTTAGATGTATTTCCCCTTTTTATGCTTGGGGTTTTGATTGCATTTGCTGAGAGACCATTCAAAATTATCAATAATTCATCCTGTGAAATCAGTGCCCATTCGTGTGGTCTGCAGAAGCAGCTGCTTTTACTGCCTCTCCAGCTATCCTGCAACACACTTTGGATTCTCAACCCTAATTCTGCTGCAGCAGAAATTAATTCTAATTTTGTTGTCGAGCGGAACAGAAAATAATGGGCTACCACTCATAAACACAGGACAGGACAGCAAGAACCTTCTAAAGCTGTAAGAGGTTGAAAGTGGTGAATTAAAGATTTTTGGGCCAGGGATGTTAGTTGGGTATGGTATGGATTTGTGTGGAGTATCCAATCCCAGACTTTCAGCAACATTATTCATCCCCAGTACTTGAAAAATGCCCTCATTTCCTTCCCTTCCCAATGTGCACTCACTGAAGTGGATCTTTATGTTGTTGAAATTCAAGAAAAGTTTGAAGTGAATGGTTTGCTGTGTGTGTATAACTTAGCACTGAGAGGATGAACATGAACTTTGTTTTCTACTTCATGTGCTCACCTTTTCTAATATTTTTGTTAAATACTGTATTTTTACTTCTCAAAGGCACTCTGGTTATTGAGAGAAGGCTTGATCTGTGCAGTGTGCTTCAGTTTGTCCAACTAGGCAAACAGATTTGTAAGTTCATTATTGTTGCACTTTTATTACACAATAAATTCCTTGCACATACTGTAATATATTTTAATATGCTTTGTAATCATTTTTAGAAAGTGATGATACAAATTGCTGAGTTAATAAACTAATATTGAACTACCTGGGATTTTCTTTTGTAAATTCTTTTTTCTGGTAAGTAATGGCTTGGATTTTGTAATCCTGCTATTTAAGGCTCATAGACATAGTAGCTATTTGGCAAGCTCCTTATTTTTCCACCTCAGTTTTTGTATCCCTAATAGGTTATAGCTGGTTTATGTGCCCTTGAACTTGATGAAATTACTGCCTGCACCAAGGCTTTACTACAGAATTAAATTTATATTTAACAAATAAACAAAAAACCACTTCCAGCACCTCTCCTTAATTATCTATGTATAGCAGAATATAATTTTGGAGTTTCTTAAGGTCTAAGCATGGAAATTTCTTGAAGTCCAAGTGTTAAGATAAATCAGAAATTTCCTGTGTGGTTTGAAGGCTTGAAACTTGACCTGAGAAGCAATTTTAACTTCAGTGGCATTACTGACCTTGAAAAATAAGAGTAGATGAAATGTCATTTTAGCAAAAAGGACTTTGTTGCTATGTTTTTCCAAAAAAATCTGAGGACATCTTTTCACAGCGTGCTACATACTCCTTAAAAATAACCAATTATATCAATATATAACTGCCTAAAATAATTCTTCCCTTGCCCCTCATTCTCCCAGACAACTGGAACATCTCTGAAGATACAGCTGTGCCCCCCAGGATGCTGCAGTTTAGCTTTTGCTCCTGCCACCAACAAATCTGAGTTTCTGCAGAGTTCAAAGGGTTTGTATGTAGCAGTGCTGGCAGTCTGGGTTCATGGTGGTCGTGCTGGGTATCACATGAAAGGGAATATTTCACATGCAAACAATATGTTGTGGGTTTCTGGAGGCTCCACTGCTGTTGAATTCCAGTGGCTTGTTTGAAGTGTTCTTTAGAAAAGTCAGAACTAGTTTGGAGGAGATGGAAGTTTTAATGGGATTCGGAGGTGGCTGTTTGCTTCTTTTTAGAAGAATGATGTTTTTTCACCTACAAAACATCTCTGGGTTGGAAAAAATTGGGGTGCACTTCATAGTTAGTGGTTCTGCTCTCATCCATAGTTTATGGTTGGACAATGGGAATAGCAGATGAATAACCACACTACTAGTTTGACTAAGTTTTGCAGCCTAATATTTGGCACCCTTAAACTGTGAAGTATTTCTATTTATGCCTACTGTGCAATTTCATTTCTTCAAGCCTTGTTGCTGCCTCCCACGTGTGCTGTATTTGTAAGAGCTTGGGAGCACAGATTACTTTATTCTGAGCTTCTCTGATACAGATTGCAAGTATTTACTGTGAGTGCAGAGAACCTTTTAGAAAACTTGGCCCATGGGTGACCCTGCCTGACTTGAGTGGGAACTGCAGAAGAGTTGTGGTGCTCAGGCAGATGAAGGAACACATCTGCTGAAGGTGCCTTCCTTCACTCAGGCTTCATGGCAATCAGATACCTTCTGGAAATAAATGCCCAAACAAGCAAACACTTGTTGTGATCAGAACACAGTGAGGTACACAGGTTTTTCACAATTAAAGGAACCTTGACAGGCTTGAGAAGTGGGCCTGGGGAAAGTGTATGAAGTTACAAGGCCAAGTGCAAGGTTCTGCACCTGGAATGAGGCAATCCCATGCAAGAAGGCAGACTGGGAGGAGAAAGGATTGAGGGCATTCCCTGAGAAGAAGCACTGGTGGTGGAACAGGAACTTAACATCAGCCATCAATGTGTGCTTGAAGCTGAGAAAGCCAATGCTGTCCTGGGCTGCATCAAAAGCAGCACAGCCAGCCCATCAGGGGAGGTGATTCTGCCCCTCTGCTCTGCTCTTGTGAGACCCCCCCTGAAGTACCTGAAGTACCATGTCCAGTTCTGGAGTCCCCAACATAAGAAGGACACAGAGCTCCTTGAACGTGTCCAGAGGAAAGCTTCTTTCCCAGATGCAAGACTCTACACTTATCCTTGTTGTAATTCATTAAATTTCTCCTTTCCCAGCTCTCCAGCCTGTCCAGGTCCCTCTGGATGACAGCACAGCCTTCAGGTAAATCATCCAGACCTCCAAGCTTTGTGTCATCAGCAAACTTGGTGAGCAAACACCCTGCCCCATCATCAGGATCATTGATAAAGACGTTCAACAGGATGGGACCCAGCACTGATCCTTTGGGGACTCCACCAGTCACAGGTCTCCAGCTGGACTGTGTGCCATTGATCACCACTTTTTGGGGTCTCTTGCATGGCCAGTTTTTAATCCATCTCACTCTCCATTCTTCTGTCCCACAATTCCTGAGCTTGCTCAAGAGGATGTTATGGGAGACTGTGCCAAAAGCCTTGCTAAGCCAAAGGTAGACCACATCCCCTGGTCTCCCTGCATCTACCCATTCAGTCACAACATCATAGAAGGCTATCAGATTAGTCCAGTGTGATTTCCCCTTGGTAAACCCATGCTGACTGCTCCTGATAAGATTTTCTCTTCCATATGCTTAGAGATGACCTCCAGAATGAGCCACTCCATGATCTTTCCAGGGATGGAGGTGAAAGCTGGGGTAGGGCTTTTTGCATGGGAGTCTTGAGAGAGGACAAGGGGCAATGGTTTGAAGTTTAAAGAGGGAATATTTAGTTTAGATATTATGAAGAAATTCTTTACTATGGGAGTGGGAAGACACTGGAACAGGTTGCCCAGGGATGCTGTGGTTGCCCCCTCCCTGCAAGCATTCAAAACCAGGTTGTATGGGGCCTTGAGCAACCTGATCTAGTGGGAGGGGTCCCTACCCATACAATGGGGCTGGAACTGCATGATCTTGAAAGTCCCTTCCAACCCAAACCATTCTATGAATTCTATTGAGAAGTCCTCTATCTACACTGGTTTTCTGACCTCAAAGGAAAAAACATCTTCGCTCATGGGAGTCATGGTACAGAAATGGGTTCCTCTCCCTTTTCCTCCAGGATTTCATGCTAGCACAGTTACTTTCTGGTCTAGTGCATACTGGAAACTCATTAGTGCCTAGCTTAATTTGTTGTCTCACCTATTCTTTCCTCTGAGATGGACCTTGTCCATGCCCTTTCCAAGCTGTTGGTAGCACAGCATCCTGTATTCTGCTTCAGCCTAGAGCTCTGAAGATTTCATTATAATGAAAGTAGCTCACTTGATATGGATGTTATGTATCTCTCACTGGATGCTGCATTTCAGGTGTACTGTAAGATTTCCATGTATGATTACAATTTTTAAAAAATATTTTAAATAAGGAACTGATGAGAGATGCTGCTTATACGTAGTGGTTTCCTATTTCTGATCATTCTGGATTTTCTGAAGTACATTCATTTCATGTCTAGGCTGAAAGTACGAAATTAACCAGCAATGTAACTAAAATCATTAAGTTCAGGCCTTGGCAATTTTAGCTACAACTGAGATATAGCAATAATAATTGCAAATTTTAATTGCAAATTGAGATAATAGAAATTTTCCTCCACTTTGCACTTTTCTTCCTTCCCTCTTGTCTACTACCATTTGCACCCTTCTTATTATCTCTTTATACAATAATAATATTTTTTGCCAGCTACTTTTAATCATTCCATGTCTCTGGGTGGCCTTCATAATGAAAATGGGAAGCCTGGGCTGAGAGGAAACTGGGATTGTAAAAAGTCATCTGCTGACTGGGGCAGTGGGGGCCCAAAATTTGGGAGCACACCCTGGCATCCTCTGTTCCCTAAGGTGCAAAGCTCTGGCACTAAGGGTGCTGGGAGCCAAACTGCACGTAAGTCTCAGGTTTTTCTTTCTTTGATATGAAGAGCTAAATGCTTTATCACTCCAGTGTATAAATAACCCCTGAAAACACAGCTGTAAGGGAGAAGTAGTTTTTCCCTCACACAGTGTCTTCCTAAGTAGCAATGAATATGAATGAAAAAATCTGTACTATATGAGGAAAATACACTACTTAGATCTAGCATTGCTCATATAGTGATTTCTAGGCCTACTTGCTGAAGGCTCTTTTGTCACTTGATCTATGTTTGTAGGAAATGGAAAGAGAATTAAAGTCCTCCATCCCATGTGATGTGATGTGACAAAAATATGTCTCTTGAATCAATCTTTTTTTTCCTTTCTCCCTGCTATGTTGAAACGTTCTGTCAATTAACATAGGTTTACCTCACCATATGCCTGACAGACACCTGAAAGATAAGAATGCTTATCAGGTCATCTCCTGGTGCAGGGTGGAGACCAAAACAACGAAAGTAGCAGGACACCAAAAAGACAAAAAGATAAGTCTGGAAGTCTGTGTGTATCAGGGACTTATGCAAAAAAGGGACTCTTCTTCTTTTCCTGTATAAAAAAGCCCAGGAGAAAAGGAGAAGGCTTTCTTCTAGACCCCCCCTCTCTCGGCACTTGGGCTTCAGCTCCGGGACAGAAGCGGCAGGAGCGACAGACCCTGCGCACCCGACCACAGCCAGAGGCCAGGGCCGGCGGACGGTGATAACATCTTAATTACTCCTTCTTTTCTCTTCTTAACGACTCTTCTCTCCAAAGTAACTAATTGTATAAATCCTAAATAAATCCTTTTAACTTGTTTAAATCATAAAGCCTGGTTATTTTCGTAAATTCACGCGCTGTCTGTGAGTAGTGGCTGAATTTTCCTCGCAAACAAAATATAAATAATAACTTGGATCCTAACACCATGTGTTCATCCCACAAAGCCTTTGAAGCTTTTCTGTGAGCTGTATGAGGTTCAGAAACAGAAGGAAAATGTCGAGATAACATATACAGCTCCAAGGAGAAAACGTCTTTAATTCATGACTAAACAAGCAAATATATATTTTCTCTTTCAGAAAGATGACTGGACCTCTTTGTGCCAGGAAAAATAAATCCATCTGATTTTGCTTTAAACTGTCCTCTTTCAAATGCAGCGAGGGGCTCCGGTTCCTTTGGATGATGTAATCCGACTGTTCTGCTTGAATTCTGCTCCCTGTTGATGTCATGTTGCCTCCAGCCAACTCTCCACAGAGAAAGGCAACTTCTACTTTAGACCAGAGCATGGGGAAGCTGAGGTTTACAACAATGCAGCATCCCAGGGTGATGGTTCAGATCCTCCCAGGCAGAGCTCAACTTTAAGAGGCGCTGGGGCTCCATCCTCCAGGACCCCTCTGCCCGAGTTGGGGTGGCATCCTGGGGACTCCAGTGACAGCAGAGCTGGGAAAATCAGGTATGTGGGGACAGAGTGGGGTGTGTCTGGGGGGGGAGAGCTGCAGCCCCTCAGGGAGAGAAGCTGGGAGGTGTATTTGGCTCTTTAGGAACGAGGCTCAGCTGCAAGGGGTGTGGGAACAGGCAGTCATAGAATCATAGAACTGGCTGGGTTGGAAGGGACCTCAGAGATCATCAAGTCCAACCCTTGATCCACTCCCGCTGCAGTTCCCAGCCCATGGCACTGAGTGCCACATCCAGGCTCTTTTGAAATATCTCCAGGGATGGAGAATCCACCCCTTCCCTGGGCAGCCCATTCCAGTGTCTGATCACCCTCTCCCTAAAGAAATTCTAATGTCCAACCTAAACCTCCCCTGGCACAACTTAAGACCGTGCCCATCAGTCTGTGAGGACTGATGGATGGAGGTCTCCACACCTTTCTGGAGCTTCTTTGGGCTGTCTTTCTGATTCCTCTTTGCCCTTAGGATCCCAAAAGAGCAAACAGCTTCTTGCAATAATTGCTGCCTGCTGCTCTCTGGTGTTCTCAGTATCCCCAGCACAGCTCCTCTGTGCCACCGTGAGGCCTCAGATGTGCTGTAATTCAAGATGTGGTTAGGAAATCCTCTGGGATCATGGCTCATCTCACCTGAGGCAGCACTGCCATGAGAAAACTGAACATCAGCTGTTTGCTGGAGCTGGAGAAGGTGGCAGAGGGGGAGGGCAGCCTCTGGAACCCAGGCTGCTGGCCCCAGGCTGCTTTCTGCACTCCCTTGACACAGATGTGGTCTGTAAGATCCTGAGTGGGAGCTGCCTTCCCACTCGATGGAGTCCAGGCCCAGATGTTGTTCCATGTGGAAGCAACATGGCTGGAAACACAAGGGGGGATAGAGGGCTGGCTTGGCCTTGCATGTGTTTGCACTTAAAGGACTGATTTTCTTGGAGGCTTTGGGGAACTTTCTTCTCCTTAGCAGAGCTCAGCCAGCATCTTCACATAGCTTCAGGACTGTGTGCATGCAAAGGACATGGAATGGGATGTGATGGGCTGTGGCAAACCTTCCACCTCAGCCATGTGAGGGATAAACCCAGTCCTCTGTAAGAGCAGGAATGAGGATGGCCACGTGGCTTTTAAACCAGAGCTGGCTTGGGTCAGCAGCAGCTCAGCCCATGGGTGCACTAGGTACAGGGAAGGGCTTATTTTGTTGTAGGGATGCCAGCTGTGAGTGGCTTTATGCAGGGACATTTTGGGACATGAAGGCATCTGCACCCAGCTGTGTCAATGCATTCCCTTCTGCCATCCCCACGGCTGAGACTGCAAAAAGTGGCAATTCTAGGATAATGAATGGCAGGGCACCAGGGTTGACATTTGAAGTAGACTAAAAGTGTCAGTCACAAGCAAAAATCTGGAGATTCTGGAGAGGTTTTTTTTGTTGTCTGAGCCTGACTGTTTAGGGGAGTGAGTTGGTTTCTGGCTGTATAGGTTTTCTTCTTTGGTTCCATCGATGCAATCTTTGCATTTCATAATGATGCTCAACATCCAGAAAAAAGACATTTTTTACATCATCTACTCAGCCCATGGGTGCACTAGGTACAGGGAAGGGCCCATTTAGTTGTAGGGATGCCAGCTGTGAGTGGCTTTATGCAGGGACACTTTGGGACATTAAGACATCTGCACCCAGCTGTGTCAGTGCATTCCCTTCTGCCATCCCCATGGCTGAGGGAAATGATGGGGGACACCAGTGCTGCCATCTGGAGAGTAAATCCAAGGATGCCTCCAGAGGACCAGGGCTCTGCTATCCTGGTTAAACTCCTGGGGGTCAGCCCTCACTCAGGTCACGGGTGGGAGTGGAAGCAGCAAGCTGTGCATCAGCAAAGCACTGCTGCTCCCATGACTGTCACTTCAGTGCTCTTTGTGACCTGGGGCTTCAATGCTTCCTATCCTAGAGAAGAGCTGGGAATTCACATATGTGCTGGAGGAGGATGACTGTATTTTTAAAAACATAAAAATAATTAAAATGGTAAGAAAAGAAGTGTCACATCCGTCCTGTTGTTGGCAGGAGTGGAAGGGCAGTGGGGGAAGGTCTGGGGACAAAGGAGCTTTGGGGTTCCAAGCCAAGCTGCTTGGGTGTGCACTTTGTTTGATCTCCACAGTCATCTTTCCCTCTTATGCAAAAGAGGACTGTGGGCAGATAAGGAAGATTGTCCCTGCTAAGAAAAAAACCTAACGTGTCCTTCATGGCTACTAATTTGCAGACCCACACCAAGGTCCTTCCCCTCATGAAAAAACAAAAATTTGCTGCCATCATGGAAAACCACTGCAGACTGAAAACAGGGCAAGGGAAGGCTGCTTTTCAGGCTCTTCTGATTCCTGAGGTTGGTGGCAAGGCTTCCCTTCCCTAAGGAGGGACCAAGAGAGGGCCTGAAGGGGTGATTTTTTTTTTTTCTTCTCCCTCCAGGAAACTGCACACAAATATTGTGCCCTTCCTTTTACCTCGTTAGGATATAAATAACTGAGGAAATGGTTTTATTTATCATTGTCACATAATTTGAAGCCACCATTCAAACTTTGAACTGTAGGTATATACTATAAAGGGAGATAAATATTCAGAAATTAGTGAAATTTTATACCAGAAGTTTGATTGCCTTGAATCATTTTTAAAAGGAAAGCCAGTGTTTCACACATTTTGTTTTTTAGATAATTATTAACTTGCAATAGGGAGGAATGCCTGCAGCCAGGGCCGATCCACCTACTGGTCCTCTGCCTTCTATTTCATAGGATCAAGGACATTTTCTCAACATGGACAACACAGCCAGCCTGTACCAGGTTTAAGCCAACAGCCTACAATCCTACCTTTAGAAGAATGTAGGCATAACTAAAAGCAAGACAGAAAGAGGGGAATTATAATCAAGCACTGAGCTTAAAGAAATGATGTAAACAGCTGCTGAATAAAAATCCCTTCCCTTCAGTCATCCTATTCCCATTTAGTGATCATTAAGTTATGTTGTATTAGATGGCTAGTGAGGACAAGGCCAGGAAATTGGAAGGAATGTTATGGTTAGTACCTGTAACATATGTATTCCATTTTTTATTTTTAGCTGTCCTATGCAGTGCTATGTATGACATTTCTCTAGGGGGTGTGTGTGTGTGTACAGATTTTGTTGGTCAAGCTGTATCTGAACTGACTTTGGGGGGCTTTGTGCATTTTTTCTGTGTTTGCTTCCACCATTTTTGGATGCTAACTAAACTATACTTGCCAGAAGGGAAGAGACTACTGCCCCTTACCTCATCTCTGAGCTGGACATCTTCACTTACAGCTTCTGATTTCAGATATCTGCCCATTTGAAAGCAGTGATTCCCAGCAGCAACCCTCTGGTTCCTGGTAGTGATGCCAGGTCAGTGAATTCTGTGCTCATACAGCCTTGGAAGTGATAGAAAGGACTCACTGCTATGTAAGTCTCCAGAATTTTTTTTTTTCCTTTTGTTGTTAACAAGAAATCCATCAAGAGTAAACTTGGGAAGTTGCTGACACTGTCAGCTTGATTGCAATTTGCCTTCCCAGCAGTATGGATCTGGGCACCCAAGCTTCCTCAAAGCAATGACTGGCAAATTCCTAACACTTCACAATTTCCCCTTTGGATTTGCTGTATCCCAGTTTAACCACTAGAGAATTGCTCTAATCTTTGTACTCTTTGCTTTGCTTTCATTTTCAGACTCCATAGCTGGGTTCAGTTTCAGATAAAAACTCCTTTAGATATATCCTTAGATAAGAATTCTTTAGAAAAGTAGCCTGTGATCACTCACAGCCCTCACTGAAAATGCTGAAAATGCTCTTTACCAAACCATCCACACGATGGATGATTATTTTCACTGCTTTATATCAATTTTGGTGCTTTTCAGTCATTATTTTTGAATGTAAGAATCGGCCAAGGCCTGGGACAACCTTTACTCATTGTGTTCTGATGAGTTATTTCCTTCAGATCAGATGAAAGGTTCATAGGTAGATCATAAATACTTGGTCTCTGTTCCTGAATTCAAAGGTTGCTTTGCATAAACCCAGCAAGCTGAAGGTAGGAATAGGTGTGGATCTACAACTGAAAATCATTCTCCAGCAGGACCAACTGCTGAATGTCAGAAAGGAGTTCCTCCAAGCCTGAGTAAGTAATTTTTTTTTTAATATTGTGCTTTTTTAGTATATGTGCTTCTTTTGCACCTAAATGAAATCAGTTCCATTATTGTGCAAGAAAAGGGGCAGAGAAGAGCAAGTTGGCTGCTTAGGGGTCTGGAGAACAGGTAGGATGAGGAGAGGCTGAAGGAAATCAGAATAGGAGGCTAAAGGGAGTCCTTATTGCTCTCTACAGCTACCTGAAAGGAGGTTGTAGTGAGGTGGGTGTTGGGCTCTTCTCCCCAGTGACCAGTGGTAGGACAAGAGGAAATGGGTTCAAGTTGTGCCAGGGAAGGTTCAGATTGGATATTAGAAAAAAATTCTTCAATCAAAGAGTGGTGAAGCACTGGAACAGGCTGCCCAGGGAGGTGGTGGAGTTGCTGTCCCTGGAGGTATTAAAATAACAGGTAGATGGGGCATCTCAGGAGATGATTTAGTGGTTAGAGTGGTGCAGGACTAGCAGCTGGTCTGGATGATCTTGATGGTCATTTCCCACCTTGATGATTCTGTGATAGTTCAGGATGGCTGCAAAGCTCAGATAATAATCCCTCCCAAAAAAGGAGCCTGCAGACATTCTGAGAACTATCTGACAAATTCAGCAATGGCATTATATTTATATATTTATATATATTTAATATATATTTATATATATTAACCCATATATTTAATATGGGTTTGCTACATGGGAGTGAATTTTTACCACACCTCTGGCAGAAGAAGGCAAATCTTTCAATATCTTCTGCTCACCAGATGGAGAAAGTAAGCAGTGCTGAACTAGTCCAAAAGATCAGAAAATATTCTGAGGTCCTTCTTTGTAGTTCCATTTCAAACTTTGCAAATTCTTCCCTTCCTGATGTTCTCATCAGTTGTCATGATCATGATTTTGTGTTTTGTGAATCAAAAGGATTCAGAGCCCACAACAACTCAGAGCTGGGCCTTTGGAAAATGACCACTGAATATTTGGGAAGCAGATCACCCTGTTCCACACCTATGAGTTTATCAGTTTGTTATTTTTTCACTGCCTTATGTCTTTGCAGTGGGTTGACAGCAGCAGCCACCTTTCTTCTCTTCTACCATTCCAACAGATTTCTTGGTTTTGCAGCTAGGCTGATAACCAGGTAATATTTATAATTATGGCGGTAGTCCAAACAGATAATGTTTGATCAGTAAAGATGTCTGTAGCTGTGTATCTTACACTGGTGTTTTGGGGTTTTTTTAACTGATTCTCTTGCCTTCGTAGCAGCAAGGTCACTGCTGTTACAGGTTTATACCATAAGACAAATTACTCCAAAAGACTTGAGCTTTCACTTGAGCTGAAATCCAGTTTATTGCGTCTCAGACTCTAAAGGGAAGACTTCTCCTTTTTAATTTTCCTGAATATGAAGCTTGAGTGCTGTGATGAATTACAAGCCTGATTTTTCACTGAGATGGATGAGGCAGACAAGTCTGTGACAGCCTGGAGTAGAATAAAACTTCTGACTCCCAGCCCAGGATCTTGTCCATGTGATTATGAACCCACATCACTGTTCTTACAGTGACAATATGCAGAAACTGAATTAATGAGAGGAAAGAATCAAGTTGGTTCCTTCTCCTTTCTATGTAGGCAGCAGGTGGCAGGACCTGCCGAGTAATGAGCTCAGTCGGTGCTCAGCCTCACCTGTGCCCAGTTAGGGCTGGCCCAAGAGCGCATGCTCAAAGACCAAGGGCCAATAAAAGGTGGGGCCTGAGACTGGCAAAGGGCTCATTCTGAAGCAGGTCAGCAGCTGTGCTGGTTGAGGCCAGTCCTCTACTGATCCTGTCCTCACTCAGAGCCTATCATCGCTTCGAAGTTCATCTCCTGCTACATCTGGTGGGGAAAGCAGGCATAGACTCTCATCTAAACCATCTTCTCCAAGTGAACTTCTCATCTTTCTTCCGGAACTTGAGAAATTAGGGTAAGAGAGACCCCTTTTTTCTCTTATTACTTACATTGCTAAGCCTCTTGTTGAAAGATGGGTCTTACTGCCAGTAAACCCACTGAAGCTGCCGCCACCGAAAAAATTGCGGCACAGGCAGAGAGCCAGGAACTCCTTGGCTCCCCGGGTCCTGTCAAAGCCCGGGACTTATGGGAAGAGGTTTATGATCTACTGGCGGACCTCAATTCAAAAGAAATTAACGGCGACATCATCGGCGCCGATAACACTTGGAGGGTCGTATGCGGCCTACTGGCGATGATGAAAACCGAGGTGAAGGCGGCACTCGCCACTGCCACACCTCCATTACTAAAAACTGAAGCGTTCCCCCCCAAGAAAGTGCCTGCATTCTCCACCAGATGTAGCAGGAGATGAACTTCGAAGCGATGATAGGCTCATTCTGAAGCAGGTCAGCAGCCGTGCTGGTGGGAGGCCAGTCCTCTACTGATCCTGTCCTCACTCAGAGCCTATCATCGCTTCGAAGTTCATCTCCTGCTACATCTGGTGGAGAAAGCAGGCAAAGACTCTCGTCTAAACCATCTTCTCCGAGTGAACTTCTCATCTTTCTTCCGGAACTTGAGAAATTAGGGTAAGAGAGACCCCTTTTTTCTCTTATTACTTACATTGCTAAGCCTCTTGTTGAAAGATGGGTCTTACTGCCAGCAAACCCACTGAAGCTGCCGCCACTGAAAAAATTGCGGCACAAGCAGAGAGCCAGGAACTCCTTGGCTCCCCGGGTCCTGCCAAAGCCCGGGACTTATGGGAAGAGGTTTATGACCTACTGGCAGACCTCAATTCAAAAGAAATTAACGGCGACATCATCGGCGCCGATAACACTTGGAGAGTCGTATGCGGCCTACTGGCGGTGATGAAAACCGAAGTGAAGGCGGCACTCGCCACTGCCACACCTCCATTACTAAAAACTGAAGGGTTCCCCCCCAAGAAAGAGCCCGCATTCTCCACCAGGTGTAGCAGGAGATGAACTTCGAAGCGATGATAGGCTCATTCTGAAGCAGGTCAGCAGCTGTGCTGGTTGAGGCCAGTTCTCTACTGATCCTGTCCTCACTCAGAGCCTATCATCGCTTCGAAGTTCATCTCCTGCTACATCTGGTGGAGAAAGCAGGCATAGACTCTCGTCTAACCCATCTTTTCCGAGTGAACTTCTCATCTTTCTTCCGGAACTCGAGAAATTAGGGTAAGAGAGACCCCTTTTTTCTCTTATTACTTACATTGCTAAGCCTCTTGTTGAAAGATGGGTCTTACTGCCAGCAAACCCACTGAAGCTGCCGCCACCGAAAAAATTGTGGCACAAGCAGAGAGCCAGGAACTCCTTGGCTCCCTGGGTCCTGCCAAAGCCCGGGACTTATGGGAAGAGGTTTATGACCTACTGGCAGACCTCAATTCAAAAGAAATTAACGGCGACATCATCGGCGCCGATAACACTTGGAGAGTCGTATGCGGCCTACTGGCGGTGATGAAAACCGAGGTGAAGGCGGCACTCGCCACTGCCACACCTCCATTACTAAAAACTGAAGGGTTCCCCCCCAAGGAAGAGCCCGCATTCTCCACCAGGTGTAGCAGGAGATGAACTTCAAAGCGATGATAGGCTCATTCTGAAGCAGGTCAGCAGCCGTGCTGGTGGGAGGCCAGTTCTCTACTGATCCTGTCCTCACTCAGAGCCTATCATCGCTTCGAAGTTCATTTCCTGCTACATTTCTAAGCAGCAATTTTATTTCTGTTGGAAATATTGTGGCCTGAAGGCCAACAGCAGCATTTCAACTCAGAGAACGTAACACAGTTCAAGCACTGCACTGGAAGTGATTTGCAGATCCCTTTTTCTGACAGTCTAAGATCAGTTCCCTGTCCCATGCTTCCAGCCCACCCAAAGAATTTATTGGTGTTTTTCCAATCGTGCTGCTCCCCGTGGAATGAAGTAGCTGGGGAGAGACTGAAAGAAATTAAAGTAACAAGAGATACAGCTCACATTTTCATCCTGAAACTAGACTTATGTTTTAAAAGAGATAACTCAAGGAAGTAAAAAATAAAGTTAAGTAAAATTAATTGTGAAGTACAAGCAAAAGGACATTCTAGTGCTGTGCTGGGTGTGGTATTGAATCTTGTACCCATTGGGACTGGGTTCCCTACCTATGCTGGGCATCTCCCAGTTTTTTGTAGCTGGCCAGGCAGATCTTCTCAGCACTGAGCATCTCACTGGATTTTCTGACTTCCTAGGTGAGCATGGGTACTGAATATGAAATAGATCACATCAAAAAGCTGCAGGAGCAGCGGATGTCCATGCAAAAGAAAACCTTCACCAACTGGATGAACAATGTCTTCTTCAGGAATAATGTAGGTAACTCCTTTCAACTTGGGAATTGTTCTCTCTTTTTCGTTTTATGTATTTCACCCATTGTATTATTTTTTATGGATTTTTCATAGAATCATAGAATCATAGAATAGGCTGGGTTGGAAGGGACCTCAGAGATCATCAGGTCCAACCCTTGAACAACTACCGCCACAGTCACCAGACCATGGCACTGAGTGCCATATCGAGTCGCTTTTTAAATGTCTCCAGGGACAAAGAGTCCACCACCTCCCCAGGCAGCCCGTTCCAATGTCTGATCACCCTTTCCGTGAAAAAATTCTTTCTAATATCCAATCTGAACTTCCCCCGGCACAATTTAAGACCATGCCCTCTTGTCTTGCTGAGAGTTGCCTGGGAAAAGAGCCCAACCCCCCCTGGCTCCAACCTCCTTTCAGGGAGTTGGAGAGAGTGATGAGGTCTCCCCTGAGCCTCCTCCAGCCTCAACACCCCCAGCTCCCTCAGCCTCTCCTCATAGGATCTGTGTTCGAGTCCCTTCACCAGCTTGGTTGCCCTCCTCTGGACCTGCTCCAGCACCTCAATATCCTTCTTGAACTGAGGGGCCCAGAACTGAACACAGTACTCAAGGTGTGGCCTTACCAGGGCTGAGTACAGGGGCAAATTTTTTTTTTTTTTTTTGCATATTTTCCTGAGTGCTGTCATTACACAGCTACGCAAGCAAGGAACGTTTTGATTAATCAGTGTTAATCAAACTATATCTTTACAGCCTGTATCTTTAACCTTACACCAGTCTGCATTGTCCATGTTACCAGTCTCCCCTGAAAGCAGGGTTCATTTTTGTAGACTTTATAACCCTCTCATATTGTGATGTCCACTGTATCTTGGTGATCATATCAGAAGAAGATCTTTCCTTGGTTTTCTTTTTCCTGTAAACAAAGAATCTACAAATAACTGGATTTCCTCTAACTATGCTCAGGTCTTAATGTTTTGGTCAAAATCTAAGACCTTCAGCTTGAGCTGCTGCTCAGTAGCTCTGAAACATGAGCCTTAAGCACAGCAATTTCAAGCACAGTCCCATGCAAGTACAAACCAGTTTGTTTGCAGTAACTCTCAGATTTCCAAAACTCCTCAGTGTACATTTAATTGGTGTGTACAAGGTTAACTCCAACATATTCCAAAAGTGTTCAGTCTTACTGAAAATAAACTGATTTCAGGCACCAATGGTGTAGCTGTGTTCCAGTAGGGAATTACATCATCCCAAACCAATTTTCATTTCTAGTCTATAGTTTATATTAAAGAAAATGGATCTTGATGACATCAAGCAGCACCAGGACTCTTAGTTCCATTCTAGCTCATCACTATTATATGATATTTCAGGATTAGATGCTTTTTTTTTTTTTTTTTTTTTTTTTGGTGGAAAAGGCAGCCTATGAACACAAGAAACCCTTAAATTTGTTTTTCTTATCATTAGAGAAGAACTGAAAAACATATTCTTATTTTGTCACCTGCAGAGAGTTAGGTTTTTATGGCATGGGTGATTTCCATTTAGCTACAAATAAATCCATATACTTGCTCATTTTAAAAACATCTTCAAGTTCAAAGATTAAAATGTCAGCCATAGCTTCATGCACAGGGCTTGTTCATCTATCATAAAAGCATGAGGAAAAAAAATCTTGTGAGACCTTCCAGACCATATAGGGTAAGAAATGATGCAGACTGACAGCTTATCTCAGTCTTCCCAGCAGTGTAGTCTCAGCTTTTCTGCACACATTTTAATGGGATTGAATCATAGCACAGGACACTTGGAGTGTTCTCAGTTGCACTCTTGACTACTTCAAGCCTAGCACTAAGGGTGCTGTTGGATTTAGTTTGTTTAGCAATCTGGGACTGATATCTTTATGAGAGGAATGATGCAACAAAGCTATTAAAACTATCACTGGGTGAGGCATAAAGCAGATAAATGAAGAATGCATCTTTAAGAATTTAACTTTTTTATGCTTATATGCCATAGGCAGAATTTTAAATTCATTTAATATGCAAACCCAAATAAAGTTGGAAATGAAACAGGGAGTTTTTCATGGAGGTAGAGCTGTAAATTTGTGTT
The DNA here is from genome assembly GCF_036169615.1 of Heliangelus exortis. Classification (NCBI taxonomy): domain Eukaryota; kingdom Metazoa; phylum Chordata; class Aves; order Apodiformes; family Trochilidae; genus Heliangelus; species Heliangelus exortis. Next base: position 37,067,803 of record NC_092426.1, read on the forward strand.
CCACACACGGTATAGATTTAAAGTCCATGTAGCTATTGTCTGAATTAACTACTACTTAACTTCAGATTTATTTATTTTTTTCTCAAGACAAAAAGATTATTTACTGAGACTTCAAAATCAGTAAATTATTGTTTGGTGTATGGTATGGGTTTAATGTCACTTCTTTTAGTGGTGTAAGGAAACACCCAAGGCAAGTTCTTATTAGGTCAGAGTACACACTATGTCATGTTGTGCCACCTCAGCATTGGGTGACCTCACTACTGGCAGAAATGAAATAGATTTTTGTAAAAGATCTTAATCTTTTGCTTAGTGTGAGACTGGCAAAAACTGTGGAGATTTTGCACTGTAGCTCAGGTCTAAGCAGGATGTAAAAGATTTTCTTGAGACTGTGCAGTAAAAACTGAGTCAATTGAGTGGGATTAGCAGATCAGTTTTAAAAGGAAATGCATTACTCAGAAGAAAAAGTTGAAAAGATTAATTTGAATTGAAATTCAAAATGTCAGGACTTCCAAAATGTTTTTGAAAATGCTCGGGTTTTAAATTTTTCAAAATCTGCTTGTTTCTTCATTTGCCAGTTATATTGGTTGTGGTGTGGGTTTTTTTACTTCAGATTATTTTCATAAACAACGCCAGTCCTCCTGAACATCCATTTTTTTGTGAGTTAAGATTAACTTTTTGCATATAGGCACTGACATACAGAAGACTCAGCGAATCAGCCCGAGTAATGTTGTTTGTTAAAAGATCAGAAATAGAGGGTTCTGTGGGCCAAATGTTCAGCCAGAGTCTGTATTGCCTCACTGGTATTTACAGGTAAAGGTGGAGATAGAAGATATTTACACAGGCTTGAAGGATGGCATTGCCCTCATGCAACTCCTGGAGCTGCTCTCTGGAGAAGCTTTGCCCAGACCGAACCGGGGAAAGATGAGAGTGCATTTTCTGGAGAACAACAGCATAGCCATAACCTTCCTGAAATCCAAGGTAAGTTGAAAATGACTGTTACAGATCACAACAGCTTCCATATGTTACTGATTATAGTATTATCTTCATGATTATACCCCCCTCTAGTACACAATGAGATATTCTTTGAAGACAGGACAAAGGCTTTATTAAAAGGAAAAAAAAAAAAGTAATCAGTTTTGAATTTCTTTGTTATTTGAGTAACGTGGCTTAGAAACAGTTAACATTTCTCCAGAATGAGTCACACTTAAATGAAAATTTACTGCATTTCTACATCTTTCTAGATGTTATGTTTTCCCAAATGTTGGGGGAGTGCAAAAATCATTAAGCAAAGGCAAAGCTACCTGGTATAAAAAATGGGGATTTTTAGGACTTTGTTTCTAACAGTTTCATCAAGTCATTGCTGTGGGTTTGTTTATTCCAGTTGTGTGATCATTTCTAAAAGATAGTATGTAATTTATTTTCTTTTCCAAGCAAGCAACTTTCTAAGCAAATGACCTCTGTGGAAATCATCACACTGAATTCCGTGCTATGTATTCCAAAGAGCAGGGAAGAGGTTTGTAGCAGTAGATGTGGGAAAGTATCCATTGTCTGGATTTTTCTTGTTACAAAATCAATAGAATACAGCACGGGGCTCCAGCTGACTCAGGGTACACACCATGGAAGTGAGATGTGCTCATCCATGCTCCAGCAGCTGGACCAGCAAACCATCTCTTCCCACATGAGTCCAGCTTCCAGAGAGAGGGGATTGTGCTGGTAGCAGGAGCCAGTAACTTGTTCCTACTTCTTGAAGAGATGTAGCCTTGTTTGCATTAACTGCAACCCAACTTCTTTCTCAAATGATGCTGAAAGCAGCCCTGGCTTGTTTAGTAGGATGTTTGTACTGTTTGATGCCTCCAAGAACTACCTGCTGGATGGATGGATGGATGGATGGATGGATGGATGGAGACCAGACAGAGGAGATGGTCTCTGAGTTTGCCCTGCCACTAAATTGTCTTTCTTTACTCCCCTTAACCACCTGTTTTCAAAACCCTTGTAGGGATTTTCAGTTTTTGAGACCACTGCCCTTCTGCCATGTTATTGCTGAAACTCATTCTTGGAGTATGTGAGAACTTGGGTGTGAACATGGGAGTTTGCAGATATATAAATATATTAAGAGATATCATAAGAGTTGTTTCCTTAAGAAAACAGCCTGAACACTCTCTTCAATAATACTTTGTGACACAGATGCCTCCTTCAAAGAGCTGGGTGTAAGCACCCTTATGCTGAACAGATTTTGGTTTATTAGCAGGTACAAGTAAAAGTGATTGGTCCTGAGAATATTGTGGATGGTGACAGAACCTTAATCCTGGGACTTATTTGGATCATTATACTTCGATTTCAGATTTCTTCTATCAAGCTTGATAAGGTAAAGTTGCATCTTTATCTTTTTTCCTGATTAGAGCCTTTCACAGACTTAGTAGATTTCCAGGCCTGTAAGAACTACTTTCAGGATGGTTCCCACCCATTTTGATCATGCAGCTCTGTAATATTACCCAGGAGTTTTTAAAAGCAATGGAATTCATTTTACAGTTTCTCAAAAGGATGGAAAACAGTAACTTGGGGATGGATATGATATTCACCTTCCTCACTCTCTTCCACAAACATTCTATTGGCTTTTCACTTCAGAAAGATTTCTTCTGGTGACAGCTTTCTATGGATTTGAACTGCATGCTTCTCCTTTGCTTTCTCTGAAGAAAAATATTCTTTTTTAAATTATTTAACATGCACTCCAAGTAAATGAAAGACAAGATCCTATGAGCATAATAGGAAATCAAACTTAAGAATTTCTAACGTGAGACCTGGATTAATTATATTTTGTCTACGACTTCCCATTCACACCTAAGGAAGCAAATAAATGGAGCTTTGCTTCCCACTTGATTTCTACAAACCCTGCAGAATAGAAACATTTAAATACTGCAGTTTACATCATAATTTCTGAGTTAATTCAACTAAGTTTTACTTTAATAGGAAACTTGTTTAAAAACCTGTTAAATCATTCTACCTTCATGGCAGATATAGTTTGCACCTTAGTGGGAATTTGTGAATAGGACAGAACATAGAGTGATCTTGGAAACCTAAGCCTAACCTCCCTCATGTTACTTTGATACATTTTCAACACTGATTTTATTTTTTCCTTCCCTCTTTTCCTTTCCTCTTCACAGGAAGAATTTGGAGGCAGAGCTGATGTTCTGTTTGCCAATGAAGCTTTACTGCTCTGGTGTCAGCATAAAACTGCCAGCTATTCCAATGTCAATGTGATGGACTTCTCCAAAAGCTGGAGTGATGGGCTGGCCTTCAATGCCCTCATACATGCTCACAGGTAAGATCTGATAGATCAGCTCAGGGAGAGTTGCTCAGTGCTGGTTTTAGCTCCAGCAAAAGTTGTTCTGGTTTCTGTTTGTCAAGAAATGGTCAAATTGTCCCTTTCTCGCTGAAAAATCTCCTTTCTTAAATGGATTTTGTCTCCCTGGGGAAGGAAGGACCAAAAGCTCTCATTTGGTCATTCCTCTTTTTTTTTTTTTTTTTTTTTTTTTTGACATAATATTGAATTTTCCATATTACACCTCTGAACAATGATGTCCATTATTTCATCTTAGTCCCTCAGTCATATCCCCATCTCTCTTGGTCAAAAGTTTTTAGAGACATTTCAGTGACTGGGTTTACTGGGTGTACTCTGGGAGCATGTATTCACTCTGGTTCATTTGTAGCAGAGTAAGATGCCTCTCAGTCTCTTTCCTTCTCCCTTTTCTGGCTCTTTGAAGAAGTGTGATGAAAAAACCCCAAGGCAGGAGATAAAAACCACCCATGAGGACCTTGACCGTTTCCTCTACCATTAACAGTTCTGCTGAATCTTCTTGGCAGGACACTACCATGGGATCCTGTAACTTGCCCATCTGGGAATCACCTCCTTTTACAGAAATTCCTCTCTTGTGGTCTTTGAGTTTCACTCATGAGTGAAGAGAAGGGCAGATATTTGCTGGGTGTGGTACTTCAGTGGCATAAAGGACAATTTTCCTCCTGTCATACAGGGAAGGGATGACGCTCTTGAATGAAGCCCAGGATCAGGCAGCATTACTGTCATATTTCTTAGTCAAATAAAGAGTTTATGGTTTATAATCTGAAAGAATTTATGACACAGACATCTTGCTTCCTCTCCAACCCTTCTCTTCTCCTTTCCCAGGCCTGATCTTATCCACTATAGCTCACTCCGGCAGGACCAGCCCATCAAAAACCTCAACAATGCCTTCAGTGTTGCTGAGAAAGAACTGGGAATCAGCAAACTGCTTGATGCTGAGGATGTAGCAGTACCTTACCCAGATGAGAGATCCATCATGACTTATGTGTCCCTCTATTACCACTTCTTCTCCAGGATGAAACAAGGACAGACAGTACAAAAGCGACTCGCCAAAGTAAGTTTGTTGTTACCTGAAGTTAAAAATTAAATACATAAAGATAAAGTTGTGTTGGAAATATTTTGTGTTTGTTTTTGTTTTGTGTGAGCTCAGCCTCAGGGTCATTTAAACTGAATCGAATGGCATGGCCATTTGAAAGACCTTTGGCCATCACTTGAATCCTGAGAAGTATCTGTAGATGATTTGATCTCTAAAAGAGGATTGCATTTATGGCATTAAAAATGAATCTCTTTTTGACCTCACAGTTTCTGGTTTGAACTGTTATGGCTCCAAGGCAGCTCGTGGCACACAGATCTCATTAATCTTGGGAGGACTGCTAGGCAGAAGCAGACCTAGCCAATAATTTTCTGACTTAATGGGAAAGATGATCCCTAATTCTTAGACTGCTTTGGATTTTTATTTCCTGTGAAAATTCTTATCCTTTCTTTCTAACTCCTTAGTCAAGCATCAAATGGAAAACAAACAAACACACAAAAACCAAACCAACTCAAAAACAAACAATGAAAAATAAAAGAGACCAAAAGAAAGCGAAAAAAAACCACAAAGAAAATTTTTGTTTTTCAGTTTCCACGTGCATTTTTTTCTCGAGTATGATAATGAGTTCTATTAAAAACTACTTGCATCCTGTTGACGGAAAACTGAAGGTATTTTGTGGTTGTTCCACTAAAGATCAATTTCCCTAGTGAGAATTTAATTTGTATTTTCAGAATAACCTATTCTGGTTTTGACAGAAATAGAAAACAAATAGCCAGCAGAAAACTCCATACCCAGGATAGGTCCTCCTTGAACACCTGGACAATTCTACAGAACTGTGCAGTGGAGGAGGGTTTTTTGGAGGTTTTTTTGTTTTTTAATGAAAGGCACAAAATTGGGAACTAAAGACTTCCCTGGTGGTGACAAGGTGAAAGACTTGTGCAAAACAGGATTTGCTCAGCTCACAAAGAGTTCTGGGGCAAGAACAAGGTGAGACTGAAATATATATTGGTAAGAGTGATGTTCTCTGGAGAGAAGTATTAGCTGAGAGCAGGATTTGGAACTCAGTCAAAGACTGGGTGTCAGTGAGGAGAGTGGGCAGTAGGATTTGACCAGCCTACACCTTAGTGTCTGGATTTTGCCCAGGAGACACAATAAGCCTGAAATAGTCCTTGAGTCACCAACCAACCATTAGAAGACATATCAGGGTCAAACAGGCCATAATCTTTGTACTGGGGGAAAATTACTCAGTCTGTTTTTCTGTTCTTGTCGTGTTTCACTGTTTGTTGTTTGGGTTTTTTCTAGGCATATTTATACTTTCTCTTTTTTCTCTTTCCACTTACCTGCTTCTTTTTCTCCCTTTGCCTCCTTCTTTCCCTTTAGCCTGTCTCTTATATTGTGTTCTTGTCTTCCTGCATCTCTGACACACACACACAGACATTCAGAAAGAAAATGAAACAGCTGTTAATCCCCTCATGTCCTTAGTCCCCTCAAATAGGCAGCTCTGCACTTACTAATAGGATTGAGGAGGGAAGCCTGAACATGTCAAGGCAGCCTTTGAGTTCCAAGAATCAGCCCAGGGAGGTAAATCTCCTTTTCCCATCCCATGTGAGGTGACCATGCACTTGCTAGGATCTTTTAGCAAGAACTGGGTACGATGGCAGAATATACAGAAGGGAGCCCTGTCGTCAGGGGCTGCTTTTCCTGCACTAAAGGTTGGTGCTGTTTTACTCCTCTTCCAACACTGTGACACTTTATTCATTGCCAAGTGTGCTTTCTGGGAGGTCAAAGCAGATTCCCACTTGCCAGGGACTGGGGTTTTGCTCAGTTCCATCCATCCTCCTTATTTATGGGCCTGTTTGAAGCAGGGGGGCTCAGGGGAATGAGGGAGGCAGACAACATGCTCAGCCTTCAACCTGCCTATGCAGAAGGTCTGCTGAGTAAGGGTGAGGAAAAAAAAAAAATTATTATGAACTAAAAAGTCAAAAATTAGGATTATTTTATTCTAACACATGGTATTTCACTATGGATGTCATTCTAAATGTTTGCTGCAGTATCTACCTGAAATTGAATAAAAGCAGGTCAGACCACAAATGAAACAGATGAATGTTTTGGACTTGGAAAATTAGTATTGAATCAGAGTTTACATCTTTACCTACCCCCTGTTTTGCTACATGACATTCTCTAATAATTTATATAAAGAAAAACAGCTCCAAGAAAGAGATTGAGATGGTACTGTTTGACCACAGTGTTGTGTGGGATCTTGTCAGATGATCTCTTACCTAAGTCAAAGGTTGTAAGTTCAGTTAGGTGCATATTAGATGGGATAGAATGGGGATTTTTTTTAGAGATGAGAATAGAAAGAAAAAAAATCTGCCTTTTTCTTTTATGAAACAGAAAATCTGACCCCTCAATTTGGGACTCTAGTTTTCTAGACAGCCTGTGTAGGAACTGCTGACAGCCTCCACATGCATGCTGTTTATTCTGAAGTTTTTCTTACATAAAAAACAAAATGAGACTTTAAATCGTATTTATTTATCTGTGCTTTATGGAAGGTTATTCTAGGATTTCTCCTGGCCTCAGATATGAGAGGTGTCACCACACTGGTATGAAAATATGACAGCTCTGGCAGTTCCATGCTTGCCTCCTGACACATCCTCAACCAAACCCTAAGCTTGGTTTTCGAATATGTTGTTTTCTTTTCACACACCTTGCTTCATTCTGCTTCTTATGTGGTTTGTAACTTCCTATTCCCCTCACAGATCGTGTTCTTCCTGAAGGAGATAGATGACTTGAAGACTCTGTATGAGCAGATGGTCTCCAGCCTCCTGAAATGGATCAAACAGAAGGTGATGGAACTGGATGACCGTCACTTCCCCAACTCTCTTCAGGAAATGTGGATGCTCATGGCCAACTTCAAGACCTTCCGTACCCTTGAGAAACCCCCCAAATACCAAGAGAAAGGCGTGATTGAAGCTCATCTCTTCAACATCAGGACCAAGCAGAGAGCCAACAACCAACGCCCATACTTGCCCCCGGAGGGGAGCATGCTTCAGGATGTGGAAAAACACTGGATCCTCCTGGAAAAGGCAGAGCACAACAGGGGCAAAGCACTGCAGAAGGAGCTGCTGAGGCTAGAAAGGCTGGAACAGCTCGCCCAGAGGTTCCTGAAGAAGGCAGCCTTGCGTGAGTCCTACTTGGAAGACATGAAGAAAGTTATTGGGAAGCAGGATTTCTGGCCAGAGAGTGCAGACAGGATGGAGGCTGCTAGGAAGAAGCTGGAAGCTATCGTGGCAGATGTGCTCCCCAGGAGGGAACGTTTTACAGCTTTGGATGAAATGGCCACAGTCATCAGCCAGGGGAACTACCATGGCAAAGATGTAATCATGGAGAAGTGAGTGGCAGTTGTGAGATTGTGTCGTGGTGGAGGCTTAAATTGGTTGAAAATTTTGTGGTGTGGTGGTAAAAAATTAATTGTAGGTCTGAATCGTGGCTCTGTTCTTCATGAGCAGAGCTGGCAGGAATATCTTCAACCTGTGAACAGATTCAGAAGATGACTTTAAAATATTTTAGGTCTTTAAAATATTTATTTTTTCCTTGACTGATCAAGCCCTCATGGTGTCTGGTGAAAATCAGTTTAAAGGTGTTTTCAGTATATATGAAAACACCTGTTCTGCCAAGCATCCTATCTTCCATCAAAAAAAAATTAGGAGATTTTTTTCCCCAAATCAACATATTTCTGTTTCGGTGAGATGCGAATTAGTTAAAGCACAACCAGATTGACTCCAATTTGTAGAAGATCTTGTGAAATTATGGCTTCTTTGGTTATCATTATAGCCTGATTTTGGAATAGCTAAGGATGCTGTAAAAAGAACTTTTTTTTTTCTTTTTTCTTTTTCTTTTTTCTTCTTTCTTTTTTTTTTCCCTTTTTTTTCTTTTTTTTCTTTTTTGTTTTGTTTTGTGGTATTCCAATGCTTTTTAAATTCAAACAAAATCAGAAACCCGTGGGAAAATGAAGAAAAGCAGTTTTAAAAGAGGGAACCAAGCCCTTTATGAGATCTTATTGTGACTCATGATAGGGTTTCAATTATTTCTTTATTTTGAACAGCCATTTAAAGACCACTTATTTTTTCCAAGCCTTCCCATTGGATCTGTTGCAAGCAATGTGGGAAGTCAGGGATGAGGATCCATAAAAAAACGATGTCTAAATTAAAAATGTCAACGGCAGTTGATGTTTTAGTTTAAAATATTTCTTACAGTGAATGCTTTGAACACTTCTGTGATCATGTCCTGCCCTCTTGCACTAGTGGCAAGAGTCATATGTGTTCACTTAGCTACTCTGAAGTGCTACCCAAAATCTCTGGCCCATTCTGCTCATTTCTCTCTCTTCCTTTGTAGGCAAACCAGCATTTCAAAGCAATGGCAGGATCTTCTAGATCAGCTGCAGAGACGACAACAGTCCCTGAGTACCATGCAGGAAATTCTGGGCCTCCTGAGGGACATTGATGCCATCACAGAGGAGCTGAAAGAGCTGCAGGTACTGAGCCCTGTCAGGTAGCACATGGCAACCAGTCTGGGTCCCTAAAAAAGCTCCCATGCTTCAGGGACTTCTTGGTGCCACCACTTTGTGTCCTGGTGTTAGTAAGCAAAGAACTGATGGTAACAATGTTGGAACCATGGTAGCCTGAGGATATGGGAGAAGACTGGTAAGGAAAAATAGTATCCTACAATAGGATTGATTTCTACAGGCCCATCAGCCTGACCTCAGCGCCTGCCAAGGTTATGGAACAGATCATCCTCAGTGCAATCACACAGCACCTGCAGGATGGACAAGGGGATCAGACCCAGCCAGCACAGGGTTAGGAAGGGCAGGTCCTGTCTGACCAACCTGATCTCCTTTTATGATCAGGGGACTGCCTGGTGGATGAGGGGAAGGCTGTGGATGGAGTCTACCTGGACTTCAGCAAGGCCTTTGACACCGTCTCCCACAGCATTCTCCTGGAAAAGCTGTCAGGCCACAGCTTGGACAGGGGCATCTGTGCTGGGTTAGGAACTGGCTGGAGGGCCGGGCCCAGAGAGTGGTGCTGAACGGTGCTGATCCAGTTGGCGGCCGCTCACTAGTGGTGTCCCCCAGGGATCAGTGCTGGGCCCAGTTCTGTTTAATATCTTTATTGATGATTTAGATGAGGGGATTGAGTCCATCATCAGCAAATTTGCAGATGACACCAAGCTGGGGGGGAGTGTGGATCAGCTGGAAGGCAGGAGGGCTCTGCAGAGGGACCTGGACAGACTGGAGAGTTGGGCTGATTCCAACGGGATGAGGTTCAACACAACAACCCCATGGGGAGCTCCAGGCTGGGCACAGAGTGGCAGAAAGGGACCTGGGAGTCTGGATTGCCAGGAAGCTGAACAAGAGCCAGCAGTGTGCCCAGGTGGCCAAGAAGGCCAATGGCATCCTGGGCTGGCTCAGGAACAGCGTGGCCAGCAGGTCCAGGGAAGGGATTCTGCCCCTGTGCTCAGCCCTGGGGAGGCCACAGCTTGAGTCCTGTGTCCAGTTCTGGGCCCCTCAGCTCAGGAAGGAGATTGAGGTGCTGGAGCAGGTCCAGAGAAGAGCAAGGAGGCTGGGAAGGGATCCAGCACAAGTCCTGTGAGGAAGGGCTGAGGGAGCTGGGGGTGTTGAGGCTGGAGAAGAGGAGGCTCAGGGGAGACCTCATCACTCTCTCCAACTCCCTGAAAGGAGGTTGGAGCCAGGGGGGGGTTGGGCTCTTTTCCCAGGCAACTCTCAGCAAGACAAGAGGGCACAAGAGGTCTCAAGTTGTGCCAGGGGAGGTTTAGGTTGGACATTAGAAAGAATTTCTTTAGGGAGAGGGTGATCAGACATTGGAATGGGCTGCCCAGGGAAGGGGTGGATTCTCCATCCCTGGAGATATTTCAAAAGAGCCTGGATGTGGCACTCAGTGCCATGGGCTGGGAACTGCAGCAGGAGTGGATCAAGGGTTGGACTTGATGATCTCTGAGGTCCCTTCCAACCCAGCCCATTCTATGGTTCTATGATTATTGTATCTATCGATACAATTAGAAAAAGGAGAGATTTTTAAGCACTTGGTACTTCAACAGCCACCAGGTAAATATTGTGAAGTACTTATTTTCATTGTTTAGATAGAAAAGGCAAGTTCCTTAAACAAACAACAACAAGAAAAAAATATTCAATCAAAACATACCATAAAATGGGATATTGTAGGTTTCTCCAATCCAGACTGGGAATCATCTGCCTGCAGAAGGGTGTACAGCAAAAGGCTGTTCCTTGCACCCCCAAATTCTTATGCCTTGAGAGCCTAATCAGTAGAAATAACTTAGATGTGAAAACAGATGCTTATTTGAAGAGACCATTTTGTAGTGAAATGAGGCAACCAGGTGCCACTAATTGCCAGGTAGTGGGCTTGACCTCGTGTTAAGCCCACCTGTGCCTGATTAGGGCAGGCCCCTACTGCGCATGAGCAGGATTAGGGGGCCAATAAAAGCTCACACCTGAGGAAGCCAGATGGGAGGTCACTTTTGGAGCTGTAGCACCAATCCAGGCTGGTCAGCCCCGAGAGCATTAGACTAAGAGCACTATTTGTGAGTTTCTCCTTGGACACCTGGTTGGACCTTGGAGCGCCGTGCCCTAAAAGAGGTTCGTCTTGCTACACCATTACCTGCACTGCAATAGAAACTCTGGATTGTTATCTTTAGCTTGTCAAATTGAAAGAAAAGTATTCCTCTCAGCACTCAGCTTTTAGTTTTTCCCAGCTGACATCATGCTTTTACATTTAGACACTATAAAAAGTCACCAGGAACCTTTCAACTGATTTCTTTGTACTTCGCCCTGGGATGCCCTCTGCCAATGCTTTTTTTTTTTGTTGCTCACTTTGTTTGCAGGTGCTGGTGAATTCCCAGGACTGTGGGAAGCAGCTCTTGGAAGTAGAAGACTTGCTGCAGAAGCACAACTTGGTTGACTTGCAGATCTCCTCCTATGATGAGAAACTGACACACATCACCCAGAGGACAGCAGAAATCAGCAAGAGTAGCCCAGTTAAACCAGAAGTGCTCTATGCAAAAGTTCAGATGCTTCGTCAGCTGTACCAGAACCTTATAGCTATGAGCAAGTCACGGTAGGGCTGTGCTTATGGCTCTGTCCTTGATTAGGATGGCAAATCACTCCCTTAATCAGAAGATTCAGCTTCCCAGCATCAGAAATTTTTCATTTGTCCATTTATAAAGACATAACACAAGAACTGGAGTGTCTTGATTGCAGTTGAGTGAAAGAGAGAACTTACTTTGATAGTTGAAGAACAGCTTCATTATCAGTATTTATTATGACTTGCTTTATGTGAAGTCTGAAGAGTATGTAATTATCTCCCAGAGGAAGAAGGAAATGTAATTTTGTTTTCTTTTTGTCTTCTTCCACAAATAAATTAATCTATGGCAAAGAGGAGTTAAAGGCATTCAGATTTTGGATTTTTTTCCATTGTCTCCACGGAATCCTGATCCTGACTGAGTTAGAATTTTTATTTCTTTGTTTCAGAAAATCTCAGCTAAAAGATGCTTTGAAGCTTTTTGAATTCTTCCGTGACTGCAAAGAGGAAGAATCATGGATCTCTGAGAAATGGAAGCTGGCAAGAACAACCACATTAGGGAAAGATGTCAGCCAGATTACAGCCTCTATTCAGAAGCACAAGGTATCTTTGCTGATGTCTCTGTGTTACAGCAAGATTTTAGAACATCCATTTTTCTTCAGTTCAGTTATAAAAAAACCTGTGAAACAGCTCATTATGTCAAGTATCATGACCAATGTTTGGAATTTAAAAAATAAGTCATGGGGTACAGACTCTTCCCCAAGAGGGGAAGAAAAGGGGTAGAGAAGGAATATGCTTCATACTGGACTAGAAATGTAGCTTCCAGTGAAGACACTGGGCTCTGTATTAACTCACTTTGGGTGGGAGGGAAAATAAATTGTTTGGTTTTTGTTTTTCTCATCCACCTTTCCTGGCTAACAGGGATATTGAGCAAGAAAGAGGTGATGAAAAGAAGACAGATATCAGTAGGCAGGATGGATAACATTGTGTGAGCTTACAAATATTTTATCACTGTCTCAGACAGTGGGTTAATATCAAAAATTTAGCTATATGAGCTACTACCTGCTTAATGCAAAGAATCTGTAAATAAGTGACCAGTGGAGTTGAGAAACTGCATGGCAAAACTGAAACAGGAGTTTCCTTTGTAATTTTAATATACATCTGTGTGCAGTATTTGTTGCTTCTGGAAGATATAAGCTGGCTGAGTTGGTGGGTGACAAACCAGTAGCTCCTTCAGAGAAGATTGCACAACAAGCTTCACATCAAAGGCAAAAAATAAGGCAGTAAATTGTGTGTAGGGAGCCAAGGGGCAATCATCTCAGGGAAAAGACATCTGCATGGATGAAACACAGGGCTCTTTGAAATGTAAATATTACAGCAGTGAAGAGCAGGACCTGCTCTTAACTGGTGAGGGGTGACTTGTGCTGACCCATCTCCTGTCCTTTTGTTAGGCTCTGGAAGCAGAGTGCAATTCCCACAGGGCCATATGTACAGATGTGATGAGGAGGGGCTGGGAGCTGAGCCAGAAAAGCCCCCCCTACCAGGAGGAGATTCTGAGGCAGAGAGAGAACCTCCAGAAGCTGTGGCAGCAGCTCCAGGATGAGGTTGCTGATCGCAAAAGCCGCCTGCAGGCAGCAGCTCTCATCAAACAGGTAAGGAGGGCTTTGCTTGGCTGGGTGCTATGGGGGGACACACAGATGTGTTGCAGGTCTGCTCCATGCCCCTGCATGCAGGGCAACAGTGGCAGGAAGCCTTTGGATCTTGGTTTTCAAAAATTTCTCCAGCTCAGAAGTCCCAAGCCTTCTGCAAGCCGGCCCAGCGGGAGATTTGGGCAGTGGGGAGTTTGTCTAAGCTAAAAATGCTTAAATAGCTCACATAATCATGTGCATGCAGTCTTTTTTGAGGGTGGGATCTCAGAGTAGTTGTGTGACATTTTTCTAGCATTAAAAAAAACAAAAACAAACAAAAAACCAAACCAGAAAACACCAAAAGAAACACACCATGAAACTTGGATCAACCAGGGACTCCCCAAAGCTTCCAAAATGTTTGACCTTGCCATTCTTATCTACATTTTTACACCTCCAAACATTTTCACATCTGCAAATAAAGAGCTCTTATAAAAGCATCATTCACAAATCACATAACATTATCTCAGGAATTTTCATTTCCACTTTCCAAACTTTTTTTGCTCAGTCTGTTGTTCCCATTGCTTGCTTGTACACAACAGCTTTAATCTTGACAGAGCCTAAATTCTCTCTTCTACCTTACAAGTTTAAGATCGTTATGGTGTTTTAGTGCTTCTTTCTTTTTTTTTTTTTTTCCACTGCTACGGTGTTTTTTTTCTTTTTTTACCTTCATTCTATATCTGAAAATCTTGTTTTGTTCATTTTTCACAGCCATAGCCAGGCAGACTACAAATTCTGGAAAACACGAGGAAGCTTTTGTTGTAGACAGAGTTCATTGTTTGTATTTGGACTGTTGCTTAGAATCTTAAGTTAAAATCTGCTGGAATTACGTGGTGCCTACCAGAGTCAGACATTGTGGGCTCCTCTTACTGCGCCATAGATTTTTAGTTAAGAGATTTTAAATAGTTATACAGGCAATCCTTGAATCTATTTGCTCACTGTGATACTGTGAATTATCTCTGCTTGGTGTGAAGGCTAAATATAAATACATCACCTTATACAATACCTTACCCATAGCTTTCAAAACACCTGGAGGTAACATTATAGCTACAGATCCGACAGTATTTCTGCCTTATTCATGATTTTCAAAAGAAGGAGGATACGACACTCTCAGGATGAAACTAACTGTTTTCTTCCCTGTGTTCCTTCAGTACTTTGCTGATGCTGATGAAGCAGATTCCTGGCTGAGGGAAAGGCAGCCCCTCTTGGCCAGCAAGGACTATGGAAAGGATGAATCCAGCACGGAAGCTCTGCTGCATCGTCACCTGCGCCTGGAGAAGGAGATTGCAGCCTATTCCTCCGAGATGAGGCGCCTGAAGGAGCAGGCAGACATTGCTGCAGAGCAGGCTCCAGCTGCAGTGAGTAGCTGAGGGGGTTTTTTTCTTTTTTTTTTTTTTTTCCTTCACCTTTTGTTGAAGACTGGAAATGAAATGTCTTTGAGTTGCGTGGAATGTTTTTCTTTCGCCGGAATGGAAAATTCCAAGCTGCCTCAAACAAGAGCTTTTTTTTTTTTTCAGATGAAATTTTTAATTACATTTGGAATAATCTTTAGATTATGAAGTTCTATTAGATTATGAAGTTGTTCATTGGCCACTAGGAGCCCACTGTCATGGTTTAACACTGCCATTTAACAGTTTAACATTCCCGGCAATTAAACCGAGTAACAGATGCTCCCTATTAATCCCCTTCTCCTTCCTGATAAAGGAAGGAGAGAGAGTAAAGGAGAGAGACTTATGGGTTGGAAACTAAACTACACAGCTTTAGTGAAACAGTAATGATAAAAAGGAAAAATTACTAAATATATACAAATATACAGGAAAATGGATACCACATTCCTCCCCCCTGCCCCCAAATAACTCTCACGTCACCACCGAGGCTGCAGGGCAGCCCTGGAAAGTCCAGGCTGGAATCCTGGAGGCAGGAACACACAGATTCAGGGTGGCATGGATCAGGACCAGAGGCAGAGGAATGGGCAGAATCCTCCCAGGATGCCAAAACAAACAGGGACAGGTGAAGAAGGGAAAGCAGGAAGGGGTTTGACCCTCCTGATCCCTCAAATTTATACTGAGTATAACATGTATGGGATGGAATACTCTGCTTGGTCAATTTTGGTCATTTATCTTGCCTGTTCCTCCCCAAAGGAGGGTTGCAGGTGGGACCTCTTTACTCCTTTTCTCCTTCTGGAGGGCAAAATGTTTCTCAGAGCTGAGCAGTGCCCTTGGCTCTGCACACCAGTCTCTAGCAGTAACTCTAAACATGGAGTGGGATCAGTCCTAGGAGCAGACACTGCCTGAGAAACTTGCTGTTAATTTCAGACATGTACAAAAGACTGAGCTGAAAGCAGAAGTACAAGACAGAAAATTCCCTTTATCCTGGCCCATACCAGGACACCCACCTAGTTACTGTTCTCTGAAAAGCTAGAAATATGCTCACCTATATTAATTCCCTCTACCAGTTCTTACATATAGCTTCTCCCTCTTTGTTCTCATGCTAATAATTTCAATCAGCCTTCATAACCAGACATTTAATCCAAACATCTTTACAAAGTCTTTTTCCACCCTGATGTAGTGATGAACAATCCCACAGCTCCAGGAGCAATTCCCACCATCCTGGGATGGATGATTAAGGCACATGGGGATGAAGTCAACCTCTGCAGAAGCCCTGCAGAACCCAACCTTCATGTGGACACAATAACTTTTACTGAATCAATATATTTTTAAATGAGATAAATGAAACTTTTTATTTAAATAAACCTAAATTATTTCCAGTTACTTAGCCCATTCTTTCAGAATAAAAGAAAGGATTCAAACAAATACTGGAAAAGTTTTTTTTTAAGGGTCAGTATGCTGTGATTTGAACTAAGACAGTTTTCCCTGCATGTCAAATTTTTATCCAAATCCTAAATACTCCCCCATTGATGCTGTTAAATGTTACTTAATAGATGGTGAAGACAGAAGCCTCAAGTGACTTAAATCAAAAGACAACCAAGCTACCATTCAGTCGAAGCTGGGCAACATCTGAAACTGCATTCCCTGGAACCTCCAGTCCAGATACTCATTTTCTTCCAGAGAACATCTGGAAGACCCAAGATGAAATAGATTCACTTTATGGGAATCTACAGAGCATGGCTGAGGTATAGTACTCCCTCCAGTGTTTTGCAGGTCCAAAAAATGTTGAAGACCAAACAATGCAAAGTGAGGTCAAGCACTGTGATGCTTTCTGCTTTTTAATTTAATTAGGTGCCTCAATCCTGTGAAGTCCTGTGTGATTTCAAGGCTTGGCATCATAAGTGAAGTTTTGCATCAAAATGCATTTTGTTGGCCATCTTTCCATGTACTTTCTAGTCTTTTCTCTTTCTGAAGACTGTATTCTTTTGTATAATCTTTTTTATTTCTTTTTTTTTTCTTCTATAGTGTTTGCTTGCTGCTGCTGCTCCTAACTTTTTTGGGTTATCTTACCTTACACCAGAGAAAAAAAACAAAAACAAAAAAACAAACAAGAAAGCACAAACCAAACAAAAAACAAACAAACAAACGAAACCAAAACAAAACTAAAAAAAAAAAAAAAAAAAAAAAAGAAAAAAGAAAAAGAAAACCATCCAAACATTATCTGCATTCTGTCTCTCTCATTTATTACTTTGCACTCCCACCTGCTGCAGCCCTGCCCTAAAGACCACTGAAAACATCTTGTATGGGAGTGCTTCTCCTATGCTTTTAAACCCCTGTTGCTCTGGGAAGAAATACTGTGATGTGAAGGTTACCTGTTCTATGCTTTTTCAGCAGTGTCTGCAGAACTACTGAGCTACTACTTGTGAATTATAAATGCAAGGATATTTTTTATTTTTTTTTTTTTAGCCTCAAAAAGCAAGGAGTTATTACAACAACATCTAAGTCTTCATCTCTTTTACAGGACAGGAAAAAAGCTCTGGAGGAGATGATTGGATATTACCGCTTCTGTAGCTCTTGTGAAGAATTTCAGTCATGGATGAAGGAGAAAGAAAACATCTTCCAGACTCTCCAGCCTCAAGCAGACAATGTAGAAGTCATGCAACAGAAATATCAGGTACTCCCTTTCCCTGCTCCCACATATTTTAAATCAAACCGACCCTGTGAGGATACACAAAGTTGAGAAATTAAGTTCTGAGAGTCTTTTCACTAATTTCAACTTACAGAGCCATGCATAGATCAGGTATTTCTTTCATATAAATCACAGAATCATGGAATCATCTGGGTTGGAAAGGACCTCAGAGATCAAGTCCAACCCTTGATCCACTACCACTGTGATTCCCAGCCCATGGCACTGAGTGCCACATCCAGTTTCTTCTTAAAAACCTCCAGGGATGGAGAATCCACCCCTTCCCTGGGCAGCCCATTCCAATGTCTGATCACCCTCTCCGTAAAGAAATTCTTTCTAATGTCCAACCTAAACCTCCCCTGGCACAACTTGAGACCTCTTGTGCCCTCTTGTCTTGCTGAGAGTTGCCTGGGAAAAGAGCCCAACCCCCCCCTGGCTCCAACCTCCTTTCAGGGAGTTGGAGAGAGTGATGAGGTCTCCCCTGAGCCTCCTCTTCTCCAGCCTCAACACCCCCAGCTCCCTCAGCCCTTCCTCACAGGACTTGTGCTGGATCCCTTCCCAGCCTCCTTGCTCTTCTCTGGACCTGCTCCAGCACCTCAATCTCCTTCCTGAGCTGAGGGGCCCAGAACTGGACACAGGACTCAAGCTGTGGCCTCCCCAGGGCTGAGCACAGGGGCAGAATCCCTTCCCTGGACCTGCTGGCCACGCTGTTCCTGAGCCAGCCCAGGATGCCATTGGCCTTCTTGGCCACCTGGGCACACTGCTGGCTCCTCTTCAGCTTCCTGGCAATCCAGACTCCCAGCTCCCTTTCTGCCACTCTGTGCCCAGCCTGGAGCTCCCCATGGGGTTGTTGTGTTGAACCTCATCCCGTTGGAATCAGCCCAACTCTCCAGTCTGTCCAGGTCCCTCTGCAGAGCCCTCCTGCCTTCCAGCTGATCCACACTCCCCCCCCATCCCAACTTAAGTGCTGTCTGCAAATTTGCTAAATTATGCTGAAGCTGGTGTAATTATGTTACTTCAATTTCTCCTGTGTTGTCCTGCACAAATACCATGGTACAAAAGGACTCTTTGTGGTTTATCTTATGCCACTTGGAGAAAAATTGCAGGTGATGAAAAATTCCTACAGTGGACTTGCATCCCAGTGGGATGAGACATAGGTGCATGCCAGGGGTGGTCAGGAGGACTACAGAGCAATCCCATGCAGAGGTGTGTGTGGTGTCACAAGACAGGTGAATGGAGAGGACAACTGTGAAAGTGAGAAAATGAGCAGATATTATGGATTATTGAGAACTGAGTCCATTGCAATGGGAAAAAAAAAAAACAACTGAAGTTCTTAGTTCTTGTGTCTTTCCCTTTTTAGAGCTTTTTAATGGAACTGGCTGCAGGCAAAGGCCAGCTGGGAGAAATTGAAAACTTAGCTATTAAATATGGAAAGATCAGTCCCAGCAAGTATGCTGAGATCCAGATTTGGCTGGAAGAGATCAACTGCAGGTAAGGTTGCTGTTGATAAAAAAAAAGGGAATTTTTGCATGGGGGCAATTGGAGAGCTGACCTCTCATGCCCAACCTGGCCTGGCCTGAGAGGACACCTGAAAATCTGACAGATTTTTAACTCCCAGAATTGGCCTGAGGAGAGGTCTTTGGATGTGTCTGAGGTCTGCTGTATTCAGGGTCACCACCAGATAGGGAATGGGGCAAAGGAGCCAGGGCTGCTCCCTTGGGCCTGGAGTGGGACTTGGGCATCCAGGACCCATCCACTGCCCCATGGTGGGCAAAGGGGAAGGCTGTAGTCTCCATGGTCCAAATCATCTGTACTGAGACTAGGAAGCCCATTTTTGGTGTGAGGTCTGAGCCAGACTGCCAGGGAATAGCAAGGGCCAGCTGCTCCCTTTGGGGTGTGGGGCTGGCATTGGCACCGTGTCACCATGTCACCAGTGGGAAGGTGGCTCTGTCCTCCCTGGCTCTGAGCCTCATGTCCTCTGCTGCAGGACTGCAGGGTGCTTCTAGTCCCCTTGGGACATTTAAAATGCAGCAATTTGTGTGTATGCAACATGAACCCACCCACAGGTGACAGGGATGCACTCAGAGCAGCTCTGGCTGCATTGCACTGCAGTAGCTGATTTGGTCACTTAAACATTAAGGCAAAGGTGCCCCTCACAAATATTGAAAGGAACAACAAACACCATTGATTTCACCATGTTTAGTACCTCTTGTGTACATACTCCCAGAACCATGCCACCCAGCTGGAACTGAGGGGCACAGCTGTGTCCTGCTTTTGCCCAGTGTTGTTTATTGGCATTGTGTTGTGTGTGTTCTAGTCACCTGAACAGGGTCCCTTCATTGAGATGGCACTGAGACCAACTTTGAAGCTGGGAGGGGAGTGGCCTTAGACCACATAAGTCCTGATAATTTTTATTTTTTTTAATAAAAAACTTTTTCTGAATAGAAAAAAAAAAGGTATATGTCATGTATAAAGTCAATTAATAGAATCTGCTCTCTTAGTGAAGGTAAGTTTTGGGGTAGTGACTAAGGCTAGATGCAAGTTGTTGTTGTTTATTATTATTATTATTTATTATTTATTATTTATTATTTATTATTATTATCTCTCTCCAAGGTGGGAACACATGGAAATTCTGAAGGAAGAGAAAGGCTCTGAGCTGATTGGAGTGGCTGATGTGAGGACATTTCTACAGGACTGTCAGAGCATAGGAGTACTGCTGCAAGACAAGATGGTCCAACTCAGGGATCTGGAACCTGGAAAATCATCCTCTGGGCTGGAGTCAGACCAACGCAAACTGTCTGTAGTTGAGAGAGAGGTCCTGGTGATAGAGAGGAAAATTCAATACTTGAGGAGTGTTGCCAAATCGTAAGGAACCCACTCTTTGTTTTCATATGCATGTATCTGCCCTTTCCTCAGTACTCTATATCCACAAAAGTTTTCTTGATAGTGGGGGGTATTTGCTGCCTTTTTTTGCTGACATTGCTTTTTACTGGAAGTGTAAATAGCCAGATCCCAAAGCATGAAATATTTATCCCACTGAATGTATTTTATTTCCCCTTTAGGATTAAAGACACCAACCCTGCAGAGAGCAGGGCCATCACTGAGCAGGTGGAGACCATGGAGAGGCTTCTGGCAAAGCTCAAGCTGGAGACCCAAAAGAAATGGGTGGTTCTGCAGCAGGCCCAAAACCAACATTCCTTCCTGCAAGACAGCCGTAGGCTCCTGCTGTGGGCAGAAGGCATTGGGGAAAAACTCAGCAGTGAGGAAATGGGTGTGGATGTGGCTTCTGCAGAGCAACTGCTGAAGGAACATCAGGACCTGCTGAAAGAAATCAGGTCTCAGAAAGAAAGGTAGGGATTCTGAGAGAGTGGGGGTAATGTGACAACAGTACCACGAGAAAGAAAGTTGTCACTGATGTATAATAAATAGTGTATGAAATCAATGCTGAGAGTTTATGCAAATACTCTCAAAATTTAGTATCAAAAGGAGACTGTGGAACAGAAAATCCAGTTAATGTTTGCATATTTATCCTGATGGCTGCTGGAGAGGTAAGGAGGAGCTGTGTGTTTGGAGGGGTATTCCACAAGCTCTCGTGACACACGGATGGTTTCATCTGCACTTTACTTCAGACCCCTGAGTCCTTCACTAGTCAGGCTTTATGCCTGCAGTTGCCATCACATTGTTGTCCTTCTGCCCTGCTATAAAGTTCCAAATTCTGAGCTGTTCTTCCTCTCCCTTTAATGGGAAAATCTACTGACATGAGCTTTCAATCCAAATGGGGAAATCTCTACCTACTGCCTCCAGGCAGTGTCCCTGAGCAAACACCAGCTGCAGTGTACAATCCTGGACAGTAGTGAAAGGGAGAGAGAGATGCTTAATGTCCAGACACTGCCAAGAGGGCAAAGAGCTGTGATGAAAGAGAATTCCTATTCCCTCATCCAGTGAGATCTCACTTTTCTTTTTGCCTCTGGGAAGATTTCTGCTTCTGGAAGAGCTCGGGCACAAGGTAATCCAGGAACAAGCCGGTAATGGCAGGACCACAGAAATCCATCACTCCATGCAGAGGCTGACTGAGGAGAAGAAGGAGCTGGAAAAAATGTGGGAACAGAGACAGAAAAAGCTGCAGGATGGCCTGGAATTGCAGAAGTTCAACAGGGAGGGAGACCGTATCAATGCAGCCCTCTCTGGCCATGAGGCTTTTCTCCGGGGGGGTGACCTTGGGGTATGTAAAGCAGCAAAGCAGCTGATTTTGTTTACTCCTACTTCATCTCCCCATCCAGGGTTTCTTTAATTGGATGTTTTGCTCATTCTTATGGTCATGACATTTTAATGCTTGGAACCTACCTAGATTTTCAGGTTCCTATTAATTGTTCTTATGTTCTTCCTTAATGAGAATGAAATGCATTGTCTCTCTCTCTCTCTCTCTCAAAAAAATTAAAAGCAGACAGAGTTATTTGTTGCTGTGTTTGATCATGTCAGATGGGTTATGTACAGTTGACTCATCTGGTGGCAAACCACTGAAAAATGGTTCCTGCTTGGACATAGTTAATATTTTTTTTGGTGAGGTAAATACCTGACTTTTAAAAAAAAAATAAAAAAAAATTCTTTTCACTGAGTATTTTAAGAAATTTTTTTTAAGTATTTTTTTTTTTTTAAATTGGTTGGAAACAGAAGTGCTGAGGTACTAACAGGCTGACTCCTGTTCTTACCTCTGCTGTCAGAGTGGTTCCAAAGAATGTTTATCAAAATGGTGATAGGCACTTTATATATATAAATATAAATATATATATGTAAAATGTCAATGAAGTCAATGAAGGGAAAACAAATTTATGCAATATTCACAAGATCAGTGAAGGAGGAGGTTTTGACACCTCACCATCTTTGTATGCACTCAGCTGAAATTGAAACTTTGATACTTTTGGGTCAACTAAGTGGAATAAAATTTTAGTTAGTGACAGCCTTTCCTATGGCACATACCTAGATGTGCCAGAGTGCTGGCATAAATTCAGAAAACAGATTTTGTTGAAAAGTGAAAGTGGAACCGTAAGGGAAACTTAAAGCAGAACCAGATAAGATACAAACTTGAACACCTGCTGGTTTTTTTTTTTTAATCCCTGAACACCCTCAGGCAGGTGGTGCACTCTATCTCCTGCCTGAAAGAGAAGAGGGAAAATGAGGTCCTTTTTTGTTTTTTCATTGCTACAGAAACAACAGAAAAAAACTTTATTGAATTTTATTTCTTAAATGCAGGATCATGTAGATGCTGTTAGAAACCTGCTGAAGCAACATCAGGAATTTGAACAACTACTGATGGTGCTGAAGAGGAGAGTTGAAGCCCTTAATGAAACTGGGGTGAACCTCATTGAGAGAAAGCACTTTGCATCTCATGTGTGAGTACAAAATCCTTCTCTTTTATTTAGCTTTAATAAAGCATCAAGTCTGATTAGGGTGAGATGGAAAATGTTCTCTGAGCCAGGAGTTAGTTGACCTTCAAGCTGTGATCTGCTGGATGGAGTGGGGGGTGAGGAGGGGAGGGAAAAGAATTTTTTTCTAACAAAACAGTCATCCAGTGCTCCCAGGACAAGAAAGGGAAAATGCTTTATGTTAAAAGTGGCGTTTTAAAAGAAAGCTAGAACAATATGCATTGTGTCATAGTGTGGAGTGTTAGAGTTTCTTTATGGTAAACTCATTAAAGGCCTACATAAAATATTTTTTTTCTTCATTTGTCAGTATCACACATTAGAATTAATGTTTACTGTTAAAAATCTACAGAAGACTTCACAGGGAAATAACACATCAGGAGCAGCTCTTTCCAGTTTTTGTCAAAGCTGATCTGTCATTTGTAATTTTTTTTTTACTGTGCTAGAACCACTGTGATCTAGTAAGAGGACCTCTGCATAGACAAGAATTAGAAATACAGGGTCAGAATGGAACTCTTGGCTCAAACAGACCATGTTCCTGTGGTCACAAGTTACATCATCTTGAAAATTCCCTCCATAAATTTATAAAATGCTCTTCAAATCTGGTTTCTTGTCAGCACCACTACCATCAGGCCATTCTAGAGCCTCATTACACTTACATCACTGAGAAAACCATGAGTTGGGGTGGAATATTTGGGAAAAAGAAAGCTCTGGATGTTTTAGTCAAATACATTGCTATTCACTAATGTGATGTAGCAATACAAAAGGAAAATCCAGAGCAGCTGGCAAGCAATAGCTGCTTTCCAGATAAACCCAGCATGGTCAAAGAAGAGGGCCATAGATCCTGTTGTCCTGTCAGCACAAGCATTGAGTGAGATTCCATTATTTCATACCCATAAACACAAGGGGAACCAATATGACTCTTTCTGCACTGGACTTGCTCTTTTTCTTGGCAGAATTGAAGGGAGAATTGCCAATCTGCAGCAAAGGTGGGAAAGGCTGATACAAAGCAATGCTGAGAGAAAACAGAGGTTGCTGGATTCCCTAGAGCTGCAGGTAAAAAGACTGACACTACAGATTTGGGCAGGCATCTGTGAAATAATTTTACCCTTTTTCTTAGTATGGGGGAGAATCTCAGCCCCCTGAGATTCTCTGGCTATGAGACTTTCACTTTCCAGAGAGCAGGTGATGCTTTGGTGATAACCCTTACAAAGCCATAGCAATAGCAAAATACAGAAACAAAAATGGAGATTTTTAAATTTAAAATATCAGCAGAATATTTAGTCTGCTGGATAAATTTATTCTGCTCATTACACATAATTGTTCCGGGCCTTAATAATTGGCATAGTTACTTATAATAAGTGTGGTGTTGGTACCAGATTTAGCTTCCAGTGCTGAGATACAAAGTTATAGTGGAGGACTGGTCCACTTGCATTTAAAATATTCTATCACAAATGCAAAATTTCACTGACAATTAAAGGCAACAGATTACTAAATCTGGTAAAAAAAAAAAAAGACTGGAATATCTTACTCTGAGGGCTTAAAAACTCATCAGTGGTTTGAGATCATTCCTCTTCCAATTCAGGTGTTGATTAAGTAGAACAACTTTTCTATGAAGAGTTGGGCAGGGAGAAACATGATGAAATTCAACAAGGGGAAGTGTAGAGTTTTGCATTTGGGGAAGAACAACACGATGTCCCAGTATAGGTTGGGGGCTGAGCTGCTGGAGAGCAGTGTAGGTGAAAGAGACCTGGGGGTCCTGGTAGACAAGAAGATGCCCATGAGCCAGCAATGTGCCCTTGTGGCCAAGAAGGCCAATGGCATCCTGGGGTGCATTAGAAAGGGTGTGGTTAGTAGGTCAAGAGAGGTTCTCCTCCCCCTCTATTCTGCATTGGTGAGGCCGCACCTGGAGTATTGTGTCCAGTTCTGGGCCCCTCAGTTCAAGAAGGACAGGGAAGTGCTTGAAAGAGTCCAGCACAGAGCTACTGAGATGATTAAGGGAGTGGAACATCTCCCTTATGAGGAAAGGCTGAGGGAGCTGGGTCTCTTTAGTTTGGAGAAAAGGAGACTGAGGGGTGACCTCATCAATGTTTTCAAATATGTAAGGGGTGAGTGTCAGGGAGATGGAGTTAGGCTTTTCTCAGTGGTGACCAGTGATAGGACAAGGGGTAATGGGTGTAAATTGGAGCATAGGAGGTTCAAGTTGAATATCAGAAAAAATTTTTTTACTGTAAGGGTGACAGAGCCCTGGAACAGGCTGCCCAGGGGGGTTGTGGAGTCTCCTTCACTGGAGACATTCAAAACCCCCCTGGACACGTTCCTAGGGGATGTACTCTAGGGGGCCCTGCTCTGGCAGGGGGGGTTGGACTAGATGATCTTTCGAGGTCCCTTCCAACCCCTATGATTCTATGATTCTATGAAAATATATCACATTTCTAAATCATTAGGAAAAAAAATCAGCAAGGATGCACTGAAAAGTCATGCAGAATCAGAAGTTAAATTAACTTTTCTTTTCTGTTTCTGTAAGGAATTTAATCGTGATGCTGCTGAGCTTTTGATATGGATGGAAGAGAAATACAAGATTGCATCAGATGAATCCTATCGTGACCCAACAAATGTTCTACGTAAGCTGAAATGGCATGAGGCTGCTGAGAAGGAAATGATGGCTAATGAAGAACACTTTGAAACACTGATAAAGGTGAACACAGTTTTGGAGCTGAGTCTCCCATCTAGTCCCAGACATCACAGATGCTGATCTGCTAAAAAAATAGATAAATAACTGTGCTGTGTTTCTCCAGAAAGGAAAGCAACTGATTCAAGACAACCATTATGCTGCAGTTTCTATCCAGGAGAAGATGTCAGAGCTTCAAAAGAAGTGGAAGAAATTGTACAGTAAAATGATAGAGAGAGGTGACAAGCTAAGACAAGCTGGGCAGCAAGAACAGCTCATGGAACTGCTCCAGGTCAGTAGGTGATGGGGAAGAAGAGAGGGAAGAAATGGCCTAAAAGCACTGTTCCTCTGTTTTGCTGTCCTCACAAAAAAAAAAAAAAAAGGAACAGAATGCCATCCAGATGAAACTGTATTTAAAGGTGTCCACTTTGTCTGCAGTCTTGGGATGTAAAACCCAGTACAACACTGACCAAGGTCACTGCAAAGCTATGAGCAGGATAACAGTGCCTGCACCTCACCAAGACACAAATCTCATCACTGCATCTCTGTGGCCACTGCACTGGGAAAACAATCAAACCCCTCTGCATGGGTCAATGCTGTGCAAATATAACTGCTTGCTTGGAGTCAGTCTGGGGGCATGTTGGGGGTATGGCAATGTATTAAATAAATTGTCATCCAGGCAAATTGTGTAAGAGGAGAAATGTGCTGTAAAGCTGTTCTGGTTCCAGCATATCATAGAACAGCTTAGGGGGGGTAGCAAAAATCTGAAGCTTTTAAAGGTTATTTGATTGTTTTCTATTATGTCACTGAAGATGGTTCAAAGAGACTGCTTTTAATAATGTGCTTTAGTTTCTCAGAGAGAAGAATACTCAAAAATAGTGTGCAAAACAAAATACTCCCAGGACATGCCTCCTAGAGACACCTGGCCATCACCTTACCAAGAAAGGACATAAGGATTTAAAAATTTTCTCCAGGAAGCTGTCAGGGGAGGGGCTGAGTGAAAGAAAATTATGCTGAAAGGTCAATATGAGTGTGCTGTGATGTTTCCCTGGCAGGATGCCAAAAAGAAGATAGAGAAAATTGAGAAAGTTCTTCAGGAATCTGAGACAGGCCATGATTTACGCTCCAGCCGTGATCTGCTCAAGCAGCACAGGCAGCTGGAAAATGAGACACGTGAGCTGGCAGAGAAAATGAACTCTATTGTGTCCCATGCAAGGAAAATGGCCACCAATCACTTTGACTCCCAGAGGATTCTGGATGAAACACAGAAATATCTGAGAAGGTGTGGTGTGATTCTCTTTCTGTCTCTATCCTTTGTGAACAAATAGCATTTTTTTTTTTCTACTGTCTAGAAAGTACCTGTCAGTTGATTAGGTTTAACCCATATTCAAGAATCATTCCTTCTCCCATTGGTGGCACTAATGTCATGGTACTAATACCACGACTGTATTTTGATCTGCACCTAGAGATCAAAAGGTTGACCCATCTCAACCTTTCTTACTGTACCTTGCTCCTCACCTGCTGCACTCCTCTAGTTCTCTACTTATCCATAGGTCATTTACTGCTTTCCAAGAGGTGCAGGGATCCAGCATTCAGCAGTGTTCAGTTCCTTGAAACATCACAGGACCAGCTTAGGACTACAAAAGTGTAAATCACTTTTTCTCTGCTCACATGTAGTGTTATTGCACAGCTCTACTTGCCAAGAGGAGACTTCTGGAGAAGGGATTCTTATATGTGCACAAAGCAACAACCATTGACATTTAATTGCAAGGAAGTGTACAATGTTTTCTAATCTTCAGGGTTGTTCTCTAATTCTCTTGGCAGAATCAAGATAAAAACATTTTAATGTGTATTTGATGTATGACCCTTAGGTTTGAGTCTTTGCAAGCACCTCTTGAGGAGAGGCATAAGTTGCTGGAAGCTTCAGTGGATCTCCATGAGTTCTTCCATTATCATGACATGGAAATGAACTGGATTAATGAGAGATTGCCTATTGCCCATTCCACCAACTGTGGGAAGACACTGGATGTGGCTCAAAGTCTGTTGCAAAAACACAAGGTAACTCGTCTAATCAGATGTAATTTATCATGTTGGCACCTTGCATTTCTCCTCAGCCTGCAGAGCAACACTTGCTAATTTTTCTTTTACCTTCAGGAAGTCTGTTGCAAGCCACACATTCACTGATTCCAACACTAAAATGGTTGCAGTGAACTGAGGCAAGTCAGAGATGTGGTGAGAATTTTCAGAGCACACGTTGAATTGCTGTGGGAACTGCAAAATTTGTCATATTTTGCAGTATTAGTCTTCTGAGAATTTTTTTAGAACTTCTCATTAAAAATGGATAAAAAGCTAGTGCACCTTACACTGAATAGGAAAAAAAAAAGGGTTTTTTTTTATGGTTTGATCTGGGCTGAATATTTTGACTGTTATATGCCCATCCTATTTTGGTTCTATGCTTGCTGTTTCATTAGACAGTCCTGAGGTATTCACATGCTAGATTGTCTAGGAGAGCATGTAACAGATATTTAATGGTTTTTTTTAGTTGTCTACTCCTTGTATAAGGGTTTGGACAAGCCAGTCAAAATATTTATAAACACAAATTAACACTGGTTTCTAGAGAGCTGGACTGTAGCAGTTCCCCACAGATGGAAGGGCACCTCAGAACTGCCCTGGACCACAGGCAACACTGCATTTTGCAGCAGCTGGGTTGCAGGTTCCATGACAAAGGTTATAAAATAAGTGTGAAGGTTTTATGAAGCAGGAGTCTGATGATCTTCATGGTATTGTTGACAATGTCTCTCTTCCCATCATCCTCCAAGCCATTTATCTTCTGGGATATATTATTTTCCCATCAGCAGCTCAACACTTTTTTCAGCATCCCCTAGCTTTGTATCTCATCCTTTCTCCTCCTCCATCTCCCAGGCATCCCTGGCTGCTTTGTCCTCATTTACCCATTCTTTTCCTCTTATTTTTTCTTGTGTCTCATTCCCAGGAACTGCAGGCAGAAGTGAATGCCCACAAACAGCAAGTCCAGAGGGTCCTGGAAAAAGGAAAAACAATGGTTGTTGGCCAGCACCCATCAGCTCCAAAAATAAGTGAGAAATGCCAGGAGCTTTTGACTGCCTGGCAGGGCTTGGAGAAAGCCTGTGAGGAAAGGATGAAGCAGCTGCAGCACTCAGTTCACTTCCAGGAGGTACAAACCTACAGCAAAATGCTTACAAAATAGTTTCTTCAACCAGAAGACCAAAGCTTTAAAGTTAAGAATAAAGCAGCTTTGCTGGGACTTATATTCAGCTCAGTTGCTTGGGCCCAGACTCCTGGGGATGGAGGGCTGGGTTGCAGAGTTGAATCCAGCCCCCAGTCTAGAGATGCTGCTCCAGAGATGTGCCTTGGGCTCCCTGCCCATCTCTTCTGGTTGGGTGTAGAACACCCATTTCTCCTCTCAGTAGCTTTATAAAGTCTCAAGATTTGACTTAAGTACAGATCCTGAGCTTGGATCCTTAACTGGATCTTCAGACTGGAGAATTCTGACAAGGAAAGAAGGGATCTCTGGTGCCACCCCATCTTTACCCAGGCAACAAAATGATGCTGAGGAACTGATAACATTTTGTTCAGTGACTTAGGACTATTGGCCCTATTTATTTCAACAGGGTTCTGGACCTTTATGTTCACCCTGTTTAAAAAAAAAAAAAACAAAAACAAACATGCAAATATTTAGCTGAGTAATCCATAATGTCTGTCATCAGTGGATGATGTAGGAGTGCAGTTACTCAGATAACACATGCAGTTTTTTAGACATAAACAGCATTTGCACAGTTCACACCTGAAGTTTGCTCCCTGTGGAATTTGATCATCTGGCTCTTATCTCTTATTCTCAGAGGAAATGTCCATACTGTAGGTTTTATGAAGCCTGATTTATACAGATGATTTGAACTTCTCTGGAAAGGGGAAGGAGCAATATCACACTGGCATTATAAAGTTAGTCCTTATCCTTAGTGAATAAGGTAAAGAAAGAGTCAAATAAGGGTAGTGATGTGAAGGAAATTGAGACAACTTGAAACTTATTGCCAGAGCTTTGATACCTAGAGAAGGTGTTATTTAACCTTCACTAAAGTCTGTCATCTGTGGCCTCCTTCACTTTGTATGATTTGACATCACAGTGAGGAGCAGTAGTTCTTGGGATTAAGTATTCTTTATTTGTTTCTTTAGTAAAACATTAGAGGAAATTTTACAGTGCCCTCTCCATTTAGAATTTATTAGGTCACAAAAAAGACATGAGTATTTTGAAGGTTGAGGAAGAAATTAATTTGCTTTCTCTTTAACTGATAGTTTTTAATGAGTACTTCAGACCTGGAGGGTTGGATAGCAGAAAAATATCCACTCGTGACAAGCAAGGACTATGGTAAGGATGAAGATGGAACTCTCAAACTCCTCAAGAAACATAAGGTATTTATCTCCTTAAATTCTGTTTGCTGGCCTGATCTTCTGGTCTGTTTGCAGTTGTCAAATTTCCTGTCTCATTGATACTTGAGTGTCCAGCCATCTACAAGATGTTTCTCACTGATGTGTGTCTACATGTGAATGGGCTGAGGGGAAAAAAAAATCAATACAGCTTACAAATATAATTGGAAAAAATGTAATTAGGGAAAAAAGGCAATCAGTGAATATTGTCATTTTTCTGAGGCCAAAACTGACTATGATCTAGTATCTCCTTTTCAATCTCAAAAGATGCAAGCAGAAACCTTGTATTCTTTTCTGAGAATTAAAGCTATAGAGATAGAATACTATTCCTGGGACACTTTAATTTGCCTAATAATACATCAGGAATTTTTAGTTGTTTTATTCACCCTTTTTTCTCTTTTTTTTTTTCTTTTTTTTTTTTTTTTTTTTTTTAGATTACATACTTCCTTTTCAAAAAATGTTTCTAGAAAATTATCTAAAAGTGACCAAGTACTCAATTACTATACCATAGGCTGCTGAAAAGTTTCAATACAGAGCACATCTTAGGCAACTGTCTCTCAATCCACTCTTTTCTCTGCCAGGCACTGGAGCATGAGATTTCTGTTTACCAAAACATGATGAAAGAACTGAGTGAAACTGCTCAATCTCTTCCTCTTGGGGGCTCCATTCAGTATGTTGAGGTTGATGCACCAAAGGAACGAGCTCATTCCAGACTCCAGGAGCTGCAGGAACTAGCAGCAGCAAGGTATAAACTAGAACTGCCCCTTGAATCCTAGCTCTGATTCTGATAAAGACAATAAATGATATCTCCAGTTAATGGAACTAAGATTATATCCATTATCTCCTCTTTTTTCCTATTGTCTTTAGGAAACATCTTGTTTCTAGATTAGAATTCTGTGTGCCTATGAGCTTTTCATTATTGCTAAGCAAGAACTCTGCATTTTAGTAATGGAATTTTGCTACATATTAAACATTTGAAGCCCCTTGGTTTAGTTGTAGTGTCTTGTCTCTTTCTCCAAACAGAGGGAAGAAGCTGGATGAGACTCTTGTCCTGCATGAGTTCCTACGAGAATATGAAGATCTGCAGGACTGGATCACTCAGCAGAAACAAACAGCCAGGTCTGAAGACTATGGAAATGACTATGAACATGTCTTGGTGAGTTTTTTTAGTAGCAGATTAAAAAAACAATGTGTGACTATAGAAGGGGTCTGTGGATGGCCTTGAAAACTTGTAAGTCAGTGTAAGAAACAAGCACAGAGACCCGAGACCAGTGAAGGGTGAAGAGTGGGTTGACCTGACAGACAGGCAGCATTGCCTGACACATTCTGTGAGCACAGGGCTCAGCTGTTTATTTTTTATATGCTTTTATTTTTAAAATTTTTTTATATGTTGATTTTTTTTTTACGCATACTAAAATGCTCATACCTACAGAGAGCAACCTCATCTCTCACAGCATCTTTGTACATAAGTTGATCAAGTATGGGTTTGGTGATCAGGTAGTGAGGTGGATCAGGAACTGGTTGAAAGAAAGGAGTCAGAGAGTTGTAGTCAATGGGGCAGAATCTGGTTGGAGGTGTGTGACCAGTGGAGTCCCTCAGGGGTCGGTACTGGGACCGGTGTTGTTCAATATCTTCATCAACGACTTGGATGAGGGGATAGAATGTACCCTCAGCAAGTTTGCTGATGACACTAAGCTGGGAGGAGTGGCTGACACACCAGAAGGCTGTGCTGCCATTCAGAGAGACTTAGAGAGGCTGGAGAGTTGGGCAGGGAGGAACAAGATGAAATTCAACAAGGGGAAGTGTAGAGTTTTGCATTTGGGGAAGAACAACACGATGTCCCAGTATAGGTTGGGGGCTGAGCTGCTGGAGAGCAGTGTAGGTGAAAGAGACCTGGGGGTCCTGGTAGACAAGAAGATGCCCATGAGCCAGCAATGTGCCCTTGTGGCCAAGAAGGCCAATGGCATCCTGGGGTGCATTAGAAAAGGTGTGGTTAGTAGGTCAAGAGAGGTTCTCCTCCCCCTCTATTCTGCATTGGTGAGGCCACACCTGGAGTATTGTGTCCAGTTCTGGGCCCCTCAGTTCAAGAAGGACAGGGAAGTGCTTGAAAGAGTCCAGCACAGAGCTACTGAGATGATGAAGGGAGTGGAGCATCTCCCTTATGAGGAAAGGCTGAGGGAGCTGGGGCTCTTTAGTTTGGAGAAAAGGAGACTGAGGGGTGACCTCATCAATGTTTTCAAATATGTAAGGGGTGAGTGTCAGGGAGATGGAGTTAGGCTTTTCTCAGTGGTGACCAGTGATAGGACAAGGGGTAATGGGTGTAAATTGGAGCATAGGAGGTTCAAGTTGAATATCAGAAAAAATTTTTTTACTGTAAGGGTGACAGAGCCCTGGAACAGGCTGCCCAGGGGGGTTGTGGAGTCTCCTTCACTGGAGACATTCAAAACCCCCCTGGACACGTTCCTAGGGGATGTACTCTAGGGGGCCCTGCTCTGGCAGGGGGGGTTGGACTAGATGATCTTTCGAGGTCCCTTCCAACCTCTAGGATTCTATGATTTCAGTGTGGTGTCTCCTAAACATTTTTTTCATCATAAAGGCAGGTGTACAGACATTTACAGCTGTACCTCTTCACATGGCAAGAAACTAATCTAATGGCAGCCCATTAAAATCAATAGCCCTTCAGAATCCTCACTCTCATAATTTATTTCAAAAGATCTTTTGTCATACATCTTAAAATTACACTACATTATTCAGCTACAGTACTGAATACACATTTGCATACACAAAGTGAAAACATATCACAGTGATTAAAATTCTTTGGACACTGAATATTTATTTCCATCCCTGGCAATAATGTTTCTGCCTTACAAAGCTCACATTTTGCTAATAGCTTGTGGCTCCTCGTGGTCTTTGGAGGTAAAATCCAGTGATTTTTAGGCAGTTTCTTCATCTCCAAATACAATCAGCCCTGTCCTTTGGCTGGGCTCTGATAGCCGAGTGGGTACATTTGGGAAAAGAAAGCACTCAAAATGTCTTTTTGTTCTTGTGTTTCCTTCAAAAGCAACTTTGTGCCAAATATGACACCTTTAGGCACCACTTGGAAGCATCTGGGCAAAGAGTTGTGGCTTGCCAGCAGCTGGCAGAGAGTTTGCTGAGCTGTGGGCATTCTGAGTCCCGGGAAATTCGGCAGAAGCAGAAAGAGCTGAGGTAGGAGATCTGTGGTTTCCTTATAATGTTTTTCCTTTTCCATTCATCCTTAAGGAGGAAGAAGGAATTAGAAAAAGATAAGGCATCCTCCCCCCCCTCCCTGATTCACTAATTGCAAAATATTTGGTTTGCTCACTGTTTAAGGGCTGCTGCCATTTAAAAATAGACTGTTATGATACAGTTGTTATCTGCTTGCTGATTTGGCTTCCAGTAAATTGCATCAGAGGTCCTTGACAAGTAAGGGATGAGTGAAATTGCTTTGCCCTTTGAAACAGTTATCACCTAAACAAAAGGCTAAGAGTTCAGTTGCTTCTTTATTGCTTCTGTTATTTTAATTGGAATCTCATGACTTCTCTGTGGAATGACATTAATTTCTTCTGAGCTTCTGTCTGACATCTGTCCAAACTGGTCCACAAGATCAGCATAAAAAAAATGACTCAGTCTGACTCAGTTATGCAGGTCCCACATATAAAACCTGAAAATCACATTGAAGAGGGGAACCCATACATAGGACCACATATTTAAGTGCCTAAGCAGGCAGCACCACATGGAGAGAGTAGGGTGAGAGCCATTCTGCCCCTCAAAAATCACCCCAACAGAATTTATTTGCAGGAATGGAGGGCAAACTAAGAGGAGGCCTTTTTATCACTCTTTTCTTCAGACTTAATCTCCTTTACTGAATGTTTCCCATGGTTCTTTTCCCCATCCTCCCCTGTAGGAACTCCTGGGAGGAGCTGTTGGAAATTACCAGACTACGAGGTGCACGGCTGAGAGATGCTGAAGCAATTCACAAGTGTTACCAAGATCTGACAGATGCTCTGGCCCACATTGAGGTAAAAAAATAGTGGGAAAGTCTCATGTAACGAAAACTTAATTTCAGCTTAATTTGTGGAATATTCTTACCATTCTCAGGGTGCTGAGAAACTTATGTGATTGCCATAAGTGTAAAAAAAAATAAAAAAAATCCTAGGCTATCCTTTCACCCCTGGTGAAACCAAGTACAGATAGAGTTACAGATCTGTGAGATAAACCCAGAAGACCAGGGCTTGAACTAAGTTGTCTCACAGTGTAATGTATAGAGTAATGTTTGCAGTTATCAGGCCTAAGAAACTGCTTACTGCCACAGTGTGGGTCTTTGTACACAACTGTAGCTTTATGTGATGAACAAATAAGTGCCTTTTTGTTTGGATTACAGTAACAATCAGCCTGGAAGGTTGTCAGGGAATCATGTGACCTGATGCAAAAAGCCAGATCAAAAAAATTCTTTCATTTTGGTAGTCAGTACTGGCAATCATTCCAAACAGTCCCAGAATGAAAACTGGGGGAAGTCCCAATCAAAATCTTCAGGGTTTTGTTTTATGTGAGCATCCTGAAGAATTTCACAAAGAAACCCCATCCTTGCTGGGATGAGAGGTGTTGTTTCCCTAATGCAGATATGTACAGGAGGTGGCAATCCAACAAGTTTTCACTCTTTGCAGGGCAATAGGGCTTTGTTAGGTTATGTCTGGTAGATTTCCTACTTGCTTATGCTGGCAGAGCCTGCCTTATTCAACTAAATTATTCCTGTTTTCTTTCCCTGTCATGAATGGAAAACCTAAATTCACCACATTTCACTGTACACAAGCTGGCCTTTTCAGAACCTGGTGCATATTTAACTTCAGTGCTGAAATAGTTAATTCTGAGGTAGTTCAGAAATACTTCACAGAAGTTATCATGCTGGGTTTGACCCAGGTAACCAATACACATTTCTTGAATTGCATCTCATTAAGCAGCTTCACTACTGAGTGGGAGAGCAATTTAGTTATTTTGCCTGGCCCTTCTTGTGTAATCTGGTCAGATGTCTAAGAGGGAAAGCAATTTTCTACAGGAGCACAGTGCAGAAAGTTTTGCTTCAGTCACCACCTCCTGTGCCACTGTAACACAGGCAACTGCAGCACACATCTCATTTTACAGCACCTCACCAAGATGTGCTGTTGGTAAATCAAACCAGCCTGTCAGATTTGTTCCAGAAATATATTTCTTCCATGTTTAGAAATGGTCTTCTAAATTTTACCTAAATTAAGCTGGAACAATGTTGATTAGAAATTACTAACAACAATGTGATTCTCCAACTGAAATGCCTTTTCTTTTTGCTTGCTGGGGTCCCAGTGTATAAAGTTTAGTTTTTGTGCAAAAGCTAAATCCTCTCAGAAACTTTGCTGAGTTAATAAATGTTAAAGTCTTCTTTTATGTAATGGTTTCTCCATGTCTCTAATCTTTAAAACAGTATTTCTTTCAGTATACACTATCTGTCACTCATCTTTCCAGGGCATGTGTAATTTTTTATCTGAGGATGGTTCACAGATGGATCACCTGAATCCCAAAAAATTGCCTGAAGCTGTTGGTTGTTAATGGTATTTCAAGATTTCACTATATATCACTGCAGTAACTATCCAAGATTGATTCCTAACTCAAAGCCTGTAAGACTTTGAGTCTTCCTGTACTTTCTGAGTAAGGAAAGACTTGAATCTTTATCTCTCACAGTTCAGCTGGGTAGCTTGATCACTATGATACTTGAGAAGTGAGTTACTAGGACAATTTATTTTTTTTAAAAGTTTCTTTTACTTACCATAGTGTCCTTAACTGTACAGTATGAGTTGCACTACACAAAAAGTAGGCTTGTAGTGTGTTTTGCTTGGAAGTAGAAAGTCATAAACCTTTCTCTTATTTCTTCTAGGAGAAGTCCAAAAGTATTCCAGATGATATTGCTAAGAACATTAGAGGTGTGCAAACCCAGCTGAGGAATCATGTGGCCCTGGAGCATGAGCTCTCTGGGAATGAGCAGCAGGTAATGAAAGTAATTTGTGGTCTTTAATGTGTGGCCAAAATTCAAGTTTCCACAGTAATCAGAGTAATGATTTGGTGTTGTGAACCAAATTATCACAGGCCAAAATATCCCAGGTAAGACCCTGGGAATCTCTAAGGATGGTCCTTAGTCTTCTGCTTGTTTAATGTGTTCAGAGTTTGAATGGTAAAGATAAAGCAGGTAATTCAAAATCTCATAAGGAACATGTGAAGCTGAGCATTGCCTGTTGAATTGATTCAAAGGGATGTTTTTAATCATTGTTTGAAATGGGTGATTATGCCAGGATTTATGATGTGTTTAATGCTCTCTTTGAAGTGTTCCAGATCATTACAAGGAAAACTCCAGAATCTGTTTTATGTGCAGAGAAACTGAATTTTCACTTGATGCAAAATGCATTAACTACAGAGAGTTACAGAAGGAAGGATGGGCCAGGAGCCTCTAATTTTCAACAAGTTTAGAGGAACAGGAATTGGACTGTGAGAAAAAAGGAAAGGGCTCATCATAGAAACTTGTAAAAAGTTTCAGTTCATAAGAACAGCTGTTATTTAGAAAGCTCCCTTGTCTATAGATTTGCCTTCCAATAGACAAATAAAACCAGTATGAGTTTTCCCTTCATCCTCTCATTTAGTAAATATAACATAGCATGTCTTATATTGGGATTTCTGCAGTAGTTATCCCAGTATCACTTATCAGTGGCCTCATATCTTGGCCTTGTGGGAGATAACACCTGAAATGACCCCACCACCTGCTTGTTACTTTTAAAAGGTAAAACAGCATGAAGAGAGTATAGTCACAGTTAATCTATATGGTCACTGGGGAAAACCAGGTATGGTTAGCTGGTTTTTGCATTACTCATGTAATAAATGGTATTGTAAAAAGGAGAAACAGAATCTGCCTGCCTGTTTTAAAAAACACTGTTGTCATGAGCCTGAGCAAACACTGGATGTCACTGTTATTCCACAGAACTGAAATTAAGGAAGCTTTTATTATGAGAAAAGTTAGGAGAGAAACTATTGTACATGAAACTAGTTTCATGTACAATCAACATGGCCCTTATGGTAACTCTTCTGCTATCAGCTGTATTTCTATGACTCTCTCTTTCCTCTCCTCTTTTTTCCCCTCTGAATAGCTGGAGGATCTGATCCAGTCTGCAAACCACATGCTGAGCCATTGCTCACAGCAGCAGCTGGAAGCTCTGAAGGCAAAGCAGGAGGCAATAGTCACCAGCTGGAAGGCCCTCAAGTCCAAAGTGGAATTCCGCAAGAAACTTCTGGAACAAGCCTACAAACTTTACCAGTTCCAGGCACATGTAAGAACTTCTGCCTTTGCACATTGGCCTACAATTGGGTCTCAAATTATGAGAATTATAGGTGTGCTTCCAGGTTGGAAGTACTTCCAGGTTGATGTAAAAGGCTGCAGTTGCTCCCTGTGTTATTAATGAAATATTGAAGTGCCTGTAGCTATTTGGAAAGGTGTTAGACAGAGGGGACAGAGTGGCTGAGAGCAGCCAGGCAGAAAGGGACCTGGGAGTCTGGATTGCCAGGAAGCTGAACAGGAGCCAGCAGTGTGCCCAGGTGGCCAAGAAGGCCAATGGCATCCTGGGCTGGCTCAGGAACAGCGTGGCCAGCAGGTCCAGGGAAGGGATTCTGCCCCTGTGCTCAGCCCTGGGGAGGCCACAGCTTGAGTCCTGTGTCCAGTTCTGGGCCCCTCAGCTCAGGAAGGAGATTGAGGTGCTGGAGCAGGTCCAGAGAAGAGCAAGGAGGCTGGGAAGGGATCCAGCACAAGTCCTGTGAGGAAGGGCTGAGGGAGCTGGGGGTGTTGAGGCTGGAGAAGAGGAGGCTCAGGGGAGACCTCATCACTCTCTCCAACTCCCTGAAAGGAGGTTGGAGCCAGGGGGGGGTTGGGCTCTTTTCCCAGGCAACTCTCAGCAAGACAAGAGGGCACAAGAGGTCTCAAGTTGTGCCAGGGGAGGTTTAGGTTGGACATTAGAAAGAATTTCTTTCTGGAGAGGGTGATCAGACATTGGAATGGGCTGCCCAGGGAAGGGGTGGATTCTCCATCCCTGGAGATATTTCAGAAGAGCCTGGATGTGGCACTCAGTGCCATGGGCTGGGAACTGCAGCGGGAGTGGATCAAGGGTTGGACTTGATGATCTCTGAGGTCCCTTCCAACCCAGCCCATTCTATGATTCTAGGATTCTAGAGAATAAAGGTCTTCTGCCTTCTTTTAGAAAAGGATGCTTGTATCCAGCTGTGTACAGGACAGCTGATAGTTGTCAGAAACTGCCCACAAGCAGCAAAAGTCTTTTCAAACACTGCAATTCCCACTGAGTAAGAGTGATGAAAGTTGATGTTAGACTCCCATTTTTAATGGCTCAAATTTTCTTCACTCAGTCTCTGGGCATGCAATAACCCTTGGTTAACTTCATGGAATGCATTGAATACAGCTCACTGGGCTTTGCAGTAACCTCTCAAGCAGCATAAATGCAGTGAGATGCAGAGATCAGCAGATCCCCAGAATCTGCAGTACACAGAATTTTTCTCTCCAAAGAACTCACTAGGTCACTGAGCCATGCTTAGCCACAGAATATTTTGTGAGCAGCAAAAGTTCCAGTTCCTCAGAAGGCACTTCAGCTACATCTCTGCACTTGATTTGGTTATTGCTGTGTTAGCAGGTACTGAAACAGCAAAGGTGCCCCCTTTTATCATGATGTTGCCAATGTGGATTTCTAGAATACATCCCCATGCTTCATATCCTTGAACTGTTCCAGGTGTAAGTTCAGTGTCAGCTAAAGATACCTCTGGTAGGTAACATTCTATGTTTGCTGGGAGTATATTCAGGTTATGCTCCTGGAAAAATCCTTTCCAAAAGTTTACCTTAACGTACAGGATGCTTTTGTGTTAGCATGAGAAGCTTCTGCACATTAGGCTAATCCACACTAAGCCTCTTAGAAGTGCTCAAAATAGCCTTACCTGTCATATTTTATCCAAAGATGTGCACAGCTAGAGATAAAGGATGTCTATGGCATCCTGGGTTTTTGAGGGTTTGGTTGGTTTGCTTCTTAACTGTTAGGAATCCATTACCTTGAGCAGAAATATTAATGGGGAAAATAAAATTAATTAGAGTTTGACTTAAGGAAAATTAGATGGGCTCCAGTGATGTAGGCAAATGAGCCTTTTGTCTTTCTAACAAGCTTTATGAAAATTTGATGATAGAGATAAAAATCCATGTGTAAAATGGAACAAGCAAGAAGCTATTTGCATTATACAGGTTCCTTCAGTGGAAAATCCCTCAGCCATTCATAAGAGAAAATTTCTAGTTTTCTGCTGTAAAAGAGCAATTTTCTTCAGCATCTATTATACATAACATACACTTCAAAATACACTTGAAAATGAAAA
The DNA here is from genome assembly GCF_036169615.1 of Heliangelus exortis. NCBI lineage: Eukaryota > Metazoa > Chordata > Aves > Apodiformes > Trochilidae > Heliangelus > Heliangelus exortis. Next base: position 37,107,064 of record NC_092426.1, read on the forward strand.
CATCATTTACCACCTCAGAATTGAATCAATTAATCCAAACACAATTAAACTATAACAAAACCTAGTTATTCATCCCATATAATATCCAGTATAGTCCCTTCCAATCCTATTTTTTACCAACTGACACAGGTGAGCACAACACCCACTCTACAGATCTAAAGGAGATCTCTTAAGTGAGTGGACTGGTGAAGGTGCAGAATAAAGTGCAAAGACAGACTCACAGAAAATGTTAAATTATTTTTATTTGCACAAGTTTCTTCAGTCACAATCAGAAAATAGTTCTAAGATTTGTTTAAGAATTTTCTTTCTTATACTTGCCTCTTTTGAATGCTTCAGACACTGGAAGATATTGTAGATAGGCTTACTGGTTCATCAGAATTTAGAAGTAAACTTACATCTTGTTCCTTCCTGAACTGTTTTTGTGCCAATCTCAGTCATATACCAAGAGCTGAATCTACATTCCTGATATGCTTAAGCAATTTTTTTCTGACCTGAGATTTGCCTTTTTTCTCTATTAGAGCAAGTTCATTTGGTTTTCAGCTGAAAATTCTCAGTCTTATTTTACATTATCTCTACAACTTAAGTTCTGGATAGAGCTGTATTAGCCAAAGCTAAGTCACAGAAAAACAGGGTGATATTTCTGATTATCAGAAAACACTTAAGACCACTCAAAGGGCACTAAATGAAATCACATTCTCATTAATGTGATATGACAGTTTGCTTATGATTATGGCATTACAAAACATGTGATATAACCCAGTAAGTAGAAATTCCTGTAATCATGTTATCCACCCTTGTTAAAATTCATAGAAGCCCTAATGAAACCCTTTCTTTTAATGTGTGCTTTCCTTAGCTATTGTAGACTTCAAGCTGAACAGTCAGCCTATGATTTTCCAGCCTGATAATCCAAGCTTGAGCTCTAACATTAACTTTCACATTTCTTGCCTTCCAGGTGTGGGACTACTTCTCATGGGCAGCAGAAATAATAAGGGAAATGAGAGCCAAGGAGACCATTAGGGACATATCTACCAGCAGCCTGAGACTTACACAGCATCAACAGCTGCTGGCAGAGATTGAAGCACGAGAAGAGAAGTACAACCATGTTGTGCATCTGGGCCAGTCTCTCCTGCAAGATGAGGAAACAGGATCAAAAGAGGTAACTGAAACGCATTTGAGTTCAGCCACATCCATTCAGCCACTCAACACCAGGGTAATTAGCATTCTATACCTAATCATGCCATAAGCATGTGTGCACTCACACAAATCCATAAGCATGACCTACATTTGCCTCAGTGTATTACCCAGCTTGGGCACAAAATCATCTGGCCCATTTCCTGCCTCAGCAATAGCTGAGTCCTGGCATTTTCTGGGTTTATTTGGGACATGGACCATGGGACAGTAATCATAGAATCATAGAATGGGCTGGGTTGGAAGGGACCTCAGAGATCATCAAGTCCAACCCTTGATCCACTCCCACTGCAGTTCCCAGCCCATGGCACTGAGTGCCACATCCAGGCTCTTTTGAAATATCTCCAGGGATGGAGAATCCACCCCTTCCCTGGGCAGCCCATTCCAATGGCTGATCACCCTCTCTGGAAAGAAATTCTTTCTAATGTCCAACCTAAACCTCCCCTGGCACAACTTGAGACCTCTTGTGCCCTCTTGTCTTGCTGAGAGTTGCCTGGGAAAAGAGCCCAACCCCCCCCTGGCTCCAACCTCCTTTCAGGGAGTTGGAGAGAGTGATGAGGTCTCCCCTGAGCCTCCTCTTCTCCAGCCTCAACACCCCCAGCTCCCTCAGCCCTTCCTCACAGGACTTGTGCTGGATCCCTTCCCAGCCTCCTTGCTCTTCTCTGGACCTGCTCCAGCACCTCAATCTCCTTCCTGAGCTGAGGGGCCCAGAACTGGACACAGGACTCAAGCTGTGGCCTCCCCAGGGCTGAGCACAGGGGCAGAATCCCTTCCCTGGACCTGCTGGCCACGCTGTTCCTGAGCCAGCCCAGGATGCCATTGGCCTTCTTGGCTACCTGTGGCCAAGAAGACCAATGGCATCCTGGGGTGCATTAAGCAGAGTGTGTCCAGCAGATTGAGGGAGGTTCTTCTCCCTCTCTGCCCTGCTCTTTGAGACCTCACCTGGAGCATTGCATCCAGTTCTGGGTTCCTTAGTTCAAGAGGGACAGGGATTTACTGGAGAGAGTACAAGGGAGAGCTGTGAGGATGCTGAAGGGACTGGAACACCTGCCTTATGAAAAAAGGCTGAGAGACCTGGGGCTTTTTCTGGGGAGGAGACTGAGACCAAGAGATCTTAGTAATGTGTATAAATATATGAGGGCTGGGCTTCAAGAAGGAAGGGACAACCTCTTAGTTGTGCCCTGTGATAGGATGAGGGGCAGTGGATCCAGGAGAAAGCACAGGAAGTTCCATCTCAACATGAGCAGGAATTTCTTTACTCTAAGGGTAACAGAGCCCTGGCACAGGCTCCCCAGAGAGGCTGTGGAGTCTCCTTCTCTGGAGACTTTCAAGCCTCATCTGGATGCATTTCTGAGTGTCCAGCCCTAGTTTGGTGCTGCTCTGGCAGGGGTGTTGGACTTGATGATCTTCAGAGGTCTTTTCTAAGCCCTGATATCGTTTTGTGATGTGAGAAATTCACTGTGGTCTGAGCAATGGAGATAATCCCAACCACTTCTCAGACTGGGCTATCACACATGTACTGTGCTATATCCATACCATACCTGGCTGGACAAAAAAAAAAACCTGTCAGACACTCAAACCTATGAGAGAGCTTAAAGATTAATTGAAATATTTTCTGTAATAATTATGTTGGTGCATTTAACTCCCCAGAAATGGAAGATGGAAATCAATATGTCAGTTTAATCAAGACTCCTAATATTCTCATAGCACTGTGTCTTCCCAGTACTCACTTGTCTACTTCTCCCCTGGCAATTCATTACCATGTCTCTTGAATACCTTCAGGAAATTGCATTTTTTGCAAATTATCCTCCCATCTGATCAAGATATTTCCTGAAATTTTGTTGGCTATTCAAATTTATTACTATAGTAACTAGAAATCTTACTGATGTAAAGTCCTTTTCCTGTAGAAAATCTACCAAAAAAAAAATAATTTATAGAAGGCCTGTGGATATACCAATCTTAGAAGCTGAAATTATATGAGTTCTAATGTTGAGGCACTTATTCACTGGACATCCTATGTTGATAAGTATCTGTCCTCTCCCAGTCTGAAGTGCTGTAACTGGGTTTTATAATTAAAGATAATGCAGAGCTAGGATTTGATTCTAGAAGGTACATTTGAGAAACAGTTACTCACCTTTGCTCCTGCTTGGACTGCTCTCTATGCTGTCAGCCTGAAATGAGAAAACCTCTGGTTTTCTCTCTGTCCAAATATCAGTGCTAGAACTTGTTTTCCTCTTCTCTCTTTGACAATTTTATTGCAATGGAAGGGGCTTATCCACCACTCAATAATTTCTCCTCCCACCTCACACTGGTCCATGGAGTATAAAGACCAATGTAAGTTTTTAATTTCAAATTGTGTTCAGATTAAGCAGAAGCTCCAGGCCCTGTTGGAAGAGAAGGAAAATGTGTACAGTGAATGGAAACAGAAGAAGGAGTGGTTGGAGAAAACACACCAAGAACAAATGTTCTACAAGGATTGGGATCACCTGGACATGATCCTGAACTCACAGGAGGTGAGTGAATTACAGCCTTGAGATAAGTAGTTAAACTCTTCAAGAATTTGAACTCTTCCAAACTAAAAGGGCCACTACTGGAAACCTACAAGTTAAAAATCCTTGGGTTTGTGTGTAGACAAGGCACTCCTTTTATTGCTATTATTTGCACTGTGCTATCACTGGATCACTCTACAAAACCCTCCTTTTCCTGTGGGGCTGAGGTGCAGAAGCAGACACAAGATGATCCTTGCCTGAGGGGAAATTCACTGCAAATAAACATAAGAACTAAAAAAAGAAAAGTGTCACAACAGAAGAGGGAGACAAGAGTTCAGGAATAGCTTTACCAGCAGATCACCCCATGCCATTTGCTTAGCAATTTTTTTGTAGACTTCAGAGGGAAGAGAAAATGTAAAGAGAGGGAGACAGGGAATCTACCTACTTCCAGCAGGTATTGCTGGAAACCTCACCCCAGACTGAGGGGTACTACAAGGGAAATCCAACTGCTGGAAGGTGAATGTTGGCAGTGTGAGTTAATCCAGGAAAATTAATTGACTTCTGGGTTCTAAGGGGAGTTTGTAGCAGTGTGGATTGATAGAATTCTGTAACTGTTGAGATGTGCAAACCATATTGATGGGTTGAAGGCTGTGAAATGGAAGGACTGAAGCAAGGTCAAGGAAGGTTGTACCTCTGAATCCTTCATAATTAAGGAAAAATAATTCTTAATATTCCAAGACCACTGGCAGCACAGTATAATGGTTCTTGGTTTCTGCTGAGCTGTTTTCCAGCAATGCTTTGCCACTGGCACTAAATCTTTTGGAAAACTGACCTTGGGCTGTGCCATGCAGTGATACTTAACTCTTTGGGGCATGTGGTCTTAAAGCCTTCTGCTACTTATTCCTTGAAGGAATTGCATATCTTATAATTCCTTACAAGTGGCACCTTTGGCAAGCATGGCCTGCATTCTGAGTTTCTGCCAAAGCACAAAACCCAGAGTTTCACATAGCATCAGGTTTATGGAGTAAAATAGTTCTGTCCATGAAAAAAAAAAAAAAAAAAAAAAAAAAAATTTGTTCCTTAATAAGCAAATGACACCATTTGCACTAAACTATCTCAAGTCCCTAACAAGCAATGAGACATAATTTCTAAACTCCTCCATAAGGATGGAGAAATCAGAGAAAATTTAAACTCTCCAAAATTTGGGGCACTATCTTTTTTTCTCTTTGCACGAAATGGAGATCAGCCAACATACAGAAATCCTGGGATTATGGCACCTGGTTTCCTCCTTTGTAATTACTTCACAGGTAAATACATCCAAAGCTACTCTGGGTTAGTGTTTCTCCTTGCCCTGCTGTCATGAGTCCTGGTTGCAAAAGACAAAGTTACTCTTACATGAAAAGGGTTCCACCTGACAATTTCAACATGCCCCCAGCACATGCTGTACTTCAAGTTAAATTTTTATTCAGATTAATTTACCACTGGCATATGCTCTGAGGTGGGCTGACAAAAAAGGGATGGATGCTCAGCACAGACTGGGGCAATTCTCCTGTAAGAATCAACCACAGCCTCTGCCACAAGTTCCTTCAGACAAAGCAAAGCCTGAGAATGAAAGCTGTGACCCTGCAGACCGTGAAGGGCAATTCTTTAATTGGAATATTTCTCTGGCAGCATTATCCCTATCCTTTCCCTAAGGAGCCTGGTACTCAGTTATTCCCACTGGGAGTCTTCAGAAGGTGGAACAGTAAAATGTGGACCCCTGGCTTTCTCTCCCATCATCCCTTCGCAGAGATGGTGTTATGTGGTCAAGGAGAATGAGAAAAAAATAAACAGAGTGGGGAAATGACAAACTGGTCTCATCCATGCAGGTAGAGAGAATGAGGGCATCACAATCATGCTTTTATGTTATTATCACCAGCCCCTGAGTGTGAGTTTGTTTGGGGTTTTTTGTTTTCTTATACAAAGCTCAAGTTGAAAAGAACACTCTCAAAGAACACTGTAGCTATGGAAAGAAGATTTATTATTTTTTTTTCCTATATTTAATCCTGAAAAGATTACAACTACCTGAAGAACTGTTGCTTTTTGCCTTTTTTTTTTTTTTTTTTTTTTTTTTTTTTTTTTTTTTTGGGGTCTGTGCACCTAAAAAATGACACAATGTTACTGCTGTGAAATGGAAAAGTAGGACACCATGGTGTGACCATACAAACAAATGGCTGTGATGTTGTAGTCATTAACAAAGTATCTACCTGCAATCTCTCCAGGAAATTGAGGGCACCATGAATTTCTAAATTGTGACCATTGAGGATTAGTGCTCGAATTTAATCCAGGAAACATGTAAACACATTTAGGTGGGAGGAAGAGACACTGAATTTGTTCATATCTGAGGATGCAATCAAATGGATCCTCAACAAGCTGGTTAGGCTATTATGCTGCTGGGAAGGCAGAAGACTGTATGTATTTATATACAAAACAAGAATTTATGGGATAGAATCAACAAAAGAAGAAAATCATAGCAAGAGGAGACTCCTTTGCTGCTCTTCATGGAAGAAAAGGATGGAATTTTCCTTCTACAGGATTCTAGTCCTTAGTATGAAATGCAGAAGCATGGACCAAAATAGAAATGGGAACATTGTTCCTAGATGTCTACAGCTGGAATTCCTAGGGATTTTCTAAAATATCCCCAGATGCTTTTGTCCTCCCATCTGTAAGTGGGATCAGTGTTCAAATGGGTTATCCCTGTGCTGCAGGATTCCCATCTAAATGAGGGAGAAACAGCAAGAACCACAAAGCTCTCTGTCTGCCTGAGGGATCAACATGTTTTTTTTTATTTATTTCTCTGCATCTGAAGAACAACTGGAAGAGGAATCTGTTCCTTTTGGAGGGAGACTTGTGACTGCTCCAAGGAGTTGAAATGGGGCTGCATAGTGAAGCAGATTTTTCCTAGGGAGCCAGGCAAGAGGGTGGGAAAGAAAGTCCTTTCAAACTTGTTTTCCAAAAGTATTCAGCAAAGACATCAACTGAAGACCCCTAGACCACTTTTCCAATGGAAATATTGTCATTTGCTGTTTTCAGGAAAGACAAAAGCAAGATTGCCATCAGGCAAAGAGCTATAAGCCATCTTTCCCTTGTATTTCTTCTGACTTTTGTGCATTTACAGATCTGCAAAATATGTTTGTAAGGAAGCACTTTGTGTCATCTCATCATTTTTGGATCCTAGTTTCCCAGTACTTCATATGCCTTAGACCAAGTCTTTATCCCAGCAGCAACAAATGGGAAGGAAGACAGCAACAGAGAAGTGTTTTAAGCTAAGAACCTCTCCTGAAAAGTGCTCTCTCATTCACTGTCTGTGCCAGTGTGACAGGTTTGACTTAATGCCAGCATCCTATATTACATCCAAGTTACTGAAACTTTTGAAGGATTTCAGCAGGATTTAGTCTAGGACTGTTCTGTGCTAAGAAAAACAGAGCACATGTGGAGAAAATTTAAACAACATTTGTGTTTTGAATATTTTTAAATTACGGAGTCAGTTGGGCTGTTGCATGGAGCTGTTGGAGGAAATTCTCCTAAGACCTGCAAACTGAGATCTTGCTGTGCAGAGTGAAGGGAAGCAACAGCTGAAAAAAGAGAAGGAAAAAAAAAAAAAAAAAAGCATTTTTGCTTTGAGTAGAAGCTGTCCAGGATACTGCTCCTTTTCAAGGCAGCAGAGGCATTGCTCAGGTTAGCTGCTTTCCCTTTTTTTTTTTTTTTTTTTTCACAGATGAAATAGCAGAGTTCACAGGCTGTCTCTGGCAGACATTTCTGTCTCCCTCTCACTCTGCAGTCTCACTGTCAGAAAATTCAGAGAGTAGAGCCTCATGCTCTGTGATTTGCCTTTCTTGCCATCCCACTCCTTTATCACTTTGCAGACGTGACAGGCAGTGGCAGCAGTATCAGAAGAGCTGCATTTTTATTTTGAACGTGGATTTTTTTTTTAGTTTAATTTTTTTTTTTTTTTCTTCCTGGAGAATGTTTATTCATCTCTCATTCCTTTGCTTCAGAGAGTGAATGGAAATTTCCAGTACCAAAGGAAAAAGGATTAGGAGTTGGTTTTAAAAACAGGGGGAGAGGCAAGGTTCTGTGGCTTTGATTTTTGCATTGTATAGGAGACAGCTTCAGAATGCTGTGCATGGACCATCACTGCAAACTTTCATCTGCAACCTATGTCTCCACTGTGGAATTGATGCTGTCTTCCAGAATGACCCCACCTCCTCCTTTTGAACCTCCTGTAAGGGACAGAGCTTTCCCAAAGATGCCAGCACCAGCCTGGCATCCTCCCACTGGTAAATCAATTGCAGAGCTTGCTCCAGGAAACTTAGCACCAAACAGTGTGTCTTCTGCAGCTTACTGTTCAAGGCTAGATATAGTCCTGGCACAAACAGACCAGAGGAAAAGTTTTGGAAGTGCTTGTCACTGTGTCAGTCCTTCTGATGAGACATCCAGGTGTTCCAGTCCTCCCAGGGAGCCTCAGGGCCATGGATATGGGGGTTCGGGTACTTGGTCAACATCTGGATCTTATTCAAAAGGAGAAAAAAGTGTTCATCGTATTTCTCCAGAAAAAAATGATCCCTTGAAGCTTGCTGTATCCTTGCCCTCTGACATCCTTTCCTCCAAAGCTCCAGCCAGCTGGACATCCCGCCTGGACATCGATCTCTCTGCTCTTCCAGCTGTTCCTGCACTCCACAGCAAAAATCCACGTGCATCCCTGGAATCTTGTGATTCTCTTCCAGCCCAGCGAGGCTGTGGCCAGTGCAGTGTCCAGCTTCCAGACCTTCATGCTTCCATGAAACTTTACATCTCAACTTGCAGCTTGATGATAAAGCCTTTTCAGCCAGCTTGCTGTGGAAGCACTCATGCTCATCCAAGTTTGCTCAGGCCACAATTAGAGAAGGTGCCTGAAACTCCATCTGCTCTCCCAACGGGATCTCAGAAACCAGAAAAAGCCTTCCCTTCAGGTGGGTCTCCAGCCCTTCAAATCACAAGATTCCATGTGACTTCCTCCAAGTATCCTGGCTTTCCCCAGCAGGCTGCCTCCAGAGATCTCTGGCTGTCCCCGGATGTGCTGACTGGAAGAGAAAATTCAGCCAGTGGAAAGGAGGTCACAAGGAAGGATTTCAGTTCCCAGCTGGTTGTCCTTCACCCTTCATCTAGGCCAGAGTTTAGGAAGACACCTTGTGATGTTCTAACACCTGCTCACCACAAGGTTTCAAAAATCACCCTGATACTTGCCACCCCTTGCACTTCTATGCCTACCCAGGTGATAAGAGGATTTAGAAGAAGTTCAGATCCAACAATCTTTATCAAAAGAGATGATTCAGGTATAGCTGGTCAACCCTTTCACCCTGTGGAGCTTGGGGCTGGCCTCTCCCTATCAGTGAACCCAGTCTGCTGCTCAGGATTGCTTTCTGGCCATTGGGCAAGATCTGGTTGGAGACCTTCCCAGGAAAAACCAACACTAAAAAGCATATGCCCTGACAACCTTTTGTCAGACATAGCAGCTGACACCACCTCTTCAGTACATGGGGACAGAGAGGATGCATGGTGTCCATCCCTTGCTGTCAACATTGCATCCTTTGGATCTGGGAGGAGAGTGGTGAAGATTTCCATCCCATTCTAGGAACAGAATGGGATTCTAGGAACAGAATGGGATTCTAGGAACAGAATCACAAACAGAAATTTTAAGTTTTGTTCATCAAGCCATATGGATTTCTTTTTGTGTCCTTCCTGCCACGTTCCCACTACCTAGAGATGACTTCTGGGACAATCAGAAGCTACTTGTGTTCTGCTGTGACCAAGGCTGTTGATCCATCCTAAATGAAACAGAGCACTCTGATCTGATTGAGCACTTCACAAGAATTTCAATTTAACCCTCAGACTACTTCATCAACCTTCTCAGTGCTATGCATGTGCTTACAGATTTTGCATAATTGGGCCATAGTGCTCAGCACTTTGGAGGTTCAAGGCTTCAGGGCCAAGGACTGGTTTTCTTCTCTGGAACCTTGGAATTTGTCAATCAGTGCAGTTTTACTTTGGTTTTTTTGTTTCACCTTTCTTGTCAGATTATGCTTGATTTCTAAATGGCTAATTTCTGGGTTTGTAACTGTATAAAATAATATTTGCTTTCAAAATCAACAATATTTAAGCATGTAGGAAAAATAACTTTTTATTTCCTCTTAGAAAAAGCAAAGCACCACCTTTTCCTAAGGGAAATCAAGGGTATTTAGGCTCCACAGCACCTCAAATTTGGAAATCCCAGCGAAGTTTCTAGCAGTCAAACTATGGGGAGTTTAAGAGGACTTTAGCCTGAGTTCAGAAACATATTTCATAAGGAAATATTTAAATCATGATGCTGATTGGGCATAGGATTCTTGTCTAACACCTGCTGTTCACAGTATAGGGACCAAACCTGCAGATTTTGAAGCATAGGTGGGAGGAAGGAAACATATAGCAGCTGTGGGAACACAGATACTGACTTCTGTCTCTATTTTCCCCATATACATTTCTAATATCAGGTAATTATTTTCTTATGCTGATGAAACAGAGAGGGAGAGAGAGGGGAAGGAAATTTTTAAAACATTTAGCATTAGAATTTGGCATTGTGTGGTCAGAGGCAAATAATGCAGTGATGTCAGTACTACAGAAAAGGTGTATGTGGGTCTTTTATAAACAATCCAATATGTTTTATTCCTCTTATGGTTATAGCCATATATATATATATACATATATCTATATACCTTGTAACTTTTACTGAAATGAAGCATAGTACAATGTATTTGTGAACCATATATAATCATAGTATTAAGCACACGTATTTACTTTCATAAAACAATTTTATTTATTTTTTTTTCATTAATTCTTTTTTGTGTTCACCTTTATTATGCTCAAATCAAACCTTGTTGTCATTTATGTGGACAGAGGCAGTGGGGAGCAAAATCTGTGGAGCTCGTTAAACTGTGAAGAACAGGAGGAGGTAAAGGGTGTGGATTTGCACAAATACTTAAAATAGTTTTTCTTCTAGAGAAAAAAAATTACATTTCTTGGAGGACAAATTTCTTTGGAGGCTGCAGCAGGTTCCAGTGTGTTTAAGGGTGAAGTCCTGGCATTCAAAGAGCATAATTACCCCAATGACAAAAATGTTTCATTCAGTATTTCTCTAAAAGCTAGAGCTGGCCTGTCCTCTCACCTAAGTGTGTATATAAGCCCTATTTTATGTTAAATGCATTTTTTAATTGGACTTTACATTTAGTTCTGCATTAGCCTTATGACACTGAGGCTCAATTTATGCAATGAACTCAGAAATAGTGGAAACCTTCAGCTAAGTACAGCTGAAAGCTCCATTTCTGTGCTCTGCATTGTTAATAATTTGTCTCCTTGGAGGTTTTAAGTGTCTTTGAAAGTCTTCACTTAAAAACAAGCCCATTTTATGAGTGAGCAGTCAAGTCTTTGGTGCTTTTTGTGGCTGAGCATTAAATTCATGATGATGGGGCCGTGAGTCAGAACAGAAACAAACTTGAAAGCAAGTTTATACCTGTTGTGTGCTCTGGGAGACTCTGGCAGGTTACCTGAGGAGAACTAGGCAGTATTTTGTATTTTAAATCAACACATCTCATTGAAAGCAGGAGGTTGGGGACCTGCCTAAAAATATGCCAAAAAGTGATGTAATTGGCCATAGGCCAGCATTGTGCTGTGGGAGCCAGTTTCCAGTCTACTTTCAGACTGGTATAAAAAATGCTTACATGAAAAGATAAAAAAAAAAAAAAAAAAAAAAGGTTGGGGTTCTGATTCTAGCAATTGCTGTCATAAGGTTTCTGTTTAAAAGACAAATGGAAAGTTTTTACCTCACCAGTTCTCCAAGTAGCACCCTTAGTGCTTCTAGGGCTGCTGTCTTTGGAGTGTGTTGCCACTGCCTCTCCTCTACTGGACTGTCCACACCCAGTTTACTTTTGCACCAATTTTCACCCTGTGCACCAGTTTTCTTTCTCAGTATTCAAACTTAGGCTCCAAAAAGTATTTGCACCATCTTCTCCTTATAGAATCTGGTCCAAGAAATCAGGAGGACCTTCTCCCACTTCTGTAGCAGCTGAAGGGATGGGGCTTGGAGTGCTCAGTGTTGTGATTATCAGTGGGAGTAAGGAAAACTTTGGGCTGACCATTTCTTCAGGTATCACAAAGTCTGCATTTTCAGTGTTAATACCATTTTATTTCAGTGTTAGTAACAGTGGTGTAAATATAGATGACAATTAACACAAATATTTCAACAAAGCATTACAGCAGACAGACCCAGAGCCTGCATGTGTGGAGATCTTCTACAAGAGCCAATAAAATCTAAAAACACTTAAAAAAAACCAAACCAAAAAAAAAAACCAAAAAAAAAACCAAAAAAAAAAAAAAAAAACAAAAAAAAACAAAAACCAAAACACTGTCATAATTTCATGCTGTGAGTAGGAGAGATGAAAGTATTAAAGTTTGAATGACAGAATAGCTGCCTTCTAGTGGAAGGTTATATTTAACATGCAGAGGTTTAAAAGAGATGTTAAAGTATTTCTTTAAGCATCCAGGTGATTTATGTACCAGACTTACTAAAAACTTAGGCCTGTTGTACAGTGGCCTTTTCCTTTTTCCCTTTCTTTCACTTTTTCCAGAGTGGTGACTGTGTTGGGATTTATTCACCTGTTCTCTGGTGCTCAGCATGGATTAATGTAGAGCAGTTTGAACACTGACACTCTTCTGTGCATTTTTTTTTTTTTATATACAATATATTCCCCTCATTAACTCCCCAGAAATAAACTAGAAAGTCAGGCTAAGCCTGGCTGCCAGACCTCTTAGCTAAGGATGGCTGAGTGGCAGCAGCAGGAACAAGGTTCCTTGACCAGCTGGAGATGAAGATGTTTAAATGAGGTAATGACTGAAACCTGAGTCCCAAGGCAGGAGCCTCCCCTCAACCTCAGCCCAGTTCAGGGAGGGCTGGGGCCAGGGCTGAGCCTCAGAGGGACCTGGTGGGACCTGAGCCTCTGGTGGGAGCAGATGGAGCATCCCAGGGATGGTCAGAGCCTCTTGGCACACTCAGACCCTGGCAAGTAAGTCTGGACATAACTTTTTTTAATTTATTTTTTCATGAATTCTTTTTTTGTCTGCACATAACACATGCCTGAGAAACCTTAAGAAGATGCCCTGTGAGGCTGAACAGTTATTCAATACCTCTGTCCAGACACTGAACATCATTACTGCTTTCCTAAAGTGACTGCCAAAGAGGATCTTTTCTCCCCTATAGAAACACCCCCTGTTAGATTGCCATGGAACTGTATTTTGCAAAACAAAAGAGTTCTCCCAAAATGTTTCCCATACATTGGCTTTAAGGCACAGATTTACCAACTTTCTTTTCCAGCCCTCTTCTGAAGCTCTCAGAAGTTGTGTTGCTGATTCTATTCTGTTTCTTTCCTGCCACTTAATTCTTTCACACTATATCATTAATCTTAAATTCTTCTTCCATCTCTGCTAATTGCACTTTATCCAGGTGAGATTACAGGTTGGAATTTGTCATCATTATCCAAATACTTATGATTCCATGAGTTCACAGAATGGATAACACAGTGCTATGTCCCAACCAGTAAATGCATTCCCCTGTAGCAGTCTAGACTACAAAATTCTGTCCAGGTATCATCACTCCACTGAGCACCTGTGCACAGGGAGTTTCTGCTCACATTCCATCAGAGCCTCTGATTGGGCTTTTTGTCCTGCTGTAGTCTCATCACTGAAATCATAGAATCATAGAATCATAGAATCATAGAATGGGCTGGGTTGGAAGGGACCTCAGAGATCATCAAGTCCAACCCTTGATCCACTCCCGCTGCAGTTCCCAGCCCATGGCACTGAGTGCCACATCCAGGCTCTTTTGAAATATCTCCAGGGATGGAGAATCCACCCCTTCCCTGGGCAGCCCATTCCAATGTCTGATCACCCTCTCCATAAAGAAATTCTCTCTAATATCTAACCTAAATCTCCCCTGGCACAACTTAAGACTGTGTCCTCTTGTCTTGTTGAAAGTCGTCTGGGAAATATAATAAATATAATAAATAATAAATAAATAAATATAATAAATAAGGGAAAAATAAATCCACTGGGAAAGAACAAATTTCTACTGGCCTGCAGAAGAGCTTTTAAATTTTTTTTTTTAATAATAGATAAATACATTGTTTGTTGTTTTGCATTGGAGAAAACTGAATATAACAGAATGCATGTGGGAAGTATCTGGGCAGTCAGTTTTCTTAATAACAGAAAAAAGTCAAGAAATGCTGTTGTGCCTTAGAGACACGTGGCATGAGTTAGAAAAGGTCCTCGCAGCTCTCAAAGCAAACAGCACAGATGTCATTTAACTTAAGACTGCATTTTCTATTTTGGACTAATGTCTTGCTGCAGCAGAGACTGATAATTTTCAGGAGGGCCTGAAAAAATAACAGATGCAAAACACTTGGTACAGGTGCAAGCTACATTTTTGGGGAACAACTTGCTGCATAGATACAGGATGGGGACCAGCTGGTGCCATAGCAGTTCTTCTGAAAAGTTTCATGGAGTTCATGATATTGTGTAAAAGATAAGGACCATGCACAGATACATAGAGAAGATTACAGCCTGGAAAACCCACATGTGCTCTCTGCTATCTTCATTGTTTTAACTCTGGCAGCCTTATTGCCACTTATTAGGAGCTCTGTTTCCAATTTTCTCCAAAAATGGAGAAAATCCACAGGAGAACAATTAGAAATATCATAATCAAGAAGAGACAGTTTTTCTGGCTGAGTTGATGAGATCAGTGTAGTTTTAGCCCAGAAGAGAGAGAAATCCCAATATACAAAAAGTATACAAACATGTGCAAGGCTGAAGTGAATGTAAAAGGAAATATCTCCTCTCTTTGATGAAGGGGGCAGTATGTAATGAGATGGAGTGTGAGCAGTGCATTTCCAGGCTAACCATGTGGAAAATCTTGCTAAAGGTAAAAGTAATGAAGCACTGGAATGAATTCTCCAGAGATGATGTAAAGTGTCTGCTATAGGAAGTCTTCTAAGAAGGAATCATACAGACATGTCAGACACGACTATTGATCTTGCTTTGGATTACAAGGGTGGCTTAAACCTCTAGAATTCACTGCCAGCCCTTGTGACTTAGTGATTTTGATAAGCACTGAAATCCCTAGTTGGATTTATTAATGCTTCTTTTTCTTGCTTAAGACCACAGACCTCTCTCTTCAATATTCAGTTTCACTTGCCTTCTGTTCCTTTTTTCCCACCAATGTACTCTCAACTGCAGAGTTAATGCCTCTTCTCATGTTTATGAATAATTAAACCACTAAGGAAATTATTGAACTTTTTTATAGATTTATTTGAAAAGCAGTGACCTCGGGAGTTCTGTGGATGAAGTAGAGCAACTGATAAGAAAACATGAGGCTTTTGAGAAGCTTCTGGCATCCCAGGAAGAGAAGGTATGAAAATCAACAAATATTCTACAAACCCACAAGACGGAATGACTTTTAATTTATTTTTTTTTAAATAACCCAACACATTAAATTGCTGGCAGATGTGATAGCATCACCAGGAGGTGATTTTATCCTGGGTGAGGGTGCACCTTGAGTACTGTGGTGCAGATTTGGGCACAGCACCATAGGAAGGACAATGAGCTGCTAGAGAGGGTGGAGAGAAGGGAAATTAATT
This sequence comes from Heliangelus exortis, assembly GCF_036169615.1. NCBI lineage: Eukaryota > Metazoa > Chordata > Aves > Apodiformes > Trochilidae > Heliangelus > Heliangelus exortis. The sequence continues at coordinate 37,122,479 of NC_092426.1, forward strand.
GGAGGTTTGGAGAACCTCTGAGGAGAGGCTGAAGGAGCTGGGGCTCTTCAGCCTGGAGAAGAGGAGGCTGAGGGGGAACCTTATTGCTTATAGGTTGTAATGAGGTGGGTGTTGGGCTCTACTCCCCAGTGACCAGCAGTAGGACAAGAGGAAACAGGTTCAAGTTGTGCCTGAGGTGGTTCAGATTGGATATTAGAAAAAAAATCTGCATTAGATGAGTGATGAAGCATTGGAACAGGCTGCCCAGGGAGATGGTGGAGTTGCATTGAAAAAATGGGTGGTAGTGAAGCTTCAGGAGATGGTTTGGTGGTTATGGTGGTGTGGGACTGACAGGGGGACTTGATCTTCAAGGTCTTTTCCAACACTGATGGTTCTGTGATTCTATATACCTGCTCTGCTTGAACCAAGCAGAAGATGGGCAAGCTTAATGAAATAAGAGGTTATAGCTCTAGCAGTCCCTACACCCACTGTTCATTTAGTCCAGGGAATCATGGAGCAAGTTGAACCTCCATGAGTGCTCAGGTCCTACAGCCTTGTGGAAATCAGGTGTTGGAAGGTAGCTCTCAACATGAGCAATCAGTATGGCAGGGAGCTGGCATGGATTTGGGGAGCTTATTCTTTCTGGGGACCCCAAACACAGTACCAAGTTGGAATTTATCCCTAGCCTGGGTGAATTATTGCAGTGGTCACCAGCCAGACACCTTCCTTTCTACACAGGTGAACAATTGTCAGGGTTTAACACTGGCCTGGCAATTAAACCAAGTGACAGCTGCTCCCTATTAATCTCTCTCTCCTCCCTGATAAAGAAAGGAGAGAGAATAAGGGAGAGAGACTGATGGGTTGGAAACTAAACTACACAGCTTTAATGAAACAGTAATGATAAATAGGAAAAATTGCTACATTTAGACAAATACACAAATATACAGGAAAAGTGATACCACGTTCCTCCCCCCCTGCTTCCTCCAGTAACTCTCATGTCACTCCCAAAGCTGCAGGGCAGCCCTGGGAAAATCCAGGCTGGAATCCTGGGGTCAGCAGCAGTTGGGAACTGGAGGCAGGAACAGACAGATATGGGCTGGGATGGATCAGGAGCACAGGCAGGTGAACAGATGGAATCCTCCCAGGATGCTGAAGGAAACAGTGGACAGGTGAAGAAAGGGAAGCAGGAAGGGCAGGAAGCTGGAAATCTGCTTGTGATGCCTCAAATTTATCCTGAGTATGAGGTGTATGGGATGGAATCCTCTGTTTGGTCAATTCTGGCATCCATCTTGTCCCTTCCTCCCCAGAGGAGGCTGCAGGTGGGACCTCTTTATTCCTTCTGGAGGGTAAAATGTTCCTCAGAGCTGAGCAGTGCCCTTGGCTCTGCACACCAGTCTCTAGCAGTAACTATAAACATGGAGTGGGATCAGTCCTAGGAGCAGACACTGCCTGAGAAACTTGCTGTTAATTTCAGCAAGTGCAGCTACTCACAAGAGACTGAGCTGAAAGCAAAAGTACAAGACAGAAAATCCCCTTTATCCTGGCCCAAACCAGGACAACAATTCATCATCTGCTCCAAAGGTGCCCAGAGGGCAGTCGATTTGGAACAGACATTGTACACCAAATGTATATTTAAATAATTAGACAAGTCACCCCCTCTGACCTACTCCATTTTTCTTGCTATCAAAGACACTTTTTTGTTTTGTTTTAATAGCAAAACCTTCTGATATCCATAACACAAATGTGGCCTACTTTAAATATTTCTTCTGGGATACCCCAATATTCAGCTTACTAAGTGGTTTTCCTGTCTTCTGCAAGACAATACAGGCACAGAGTGCATTAGAGAGACCAAGACCTGGGGAATGCTGGTTAACTTGTTAACTGTTCTTATTCCATTTCAGAAAAAAAAAGAGAATCTTTTAGGTATGGAAAAGAGCCTGCTTTCTATTTCTTTCACACCACTTGGAAGCATAAAAGTAATTTCAGTTTTGTTGCATTCTCAGATGGTGTCTCTTCAAGACCAGGCAAGCAGGCTAGAAAAGATTGGTGGGCTGGAAGTGCTGAAGATCCAGCACAAGCTCAATGCCATTCATGAGAGGAAGAAGCAGATCAAGGATTTGTCCCAGAGCAGGAGAGAGAAGCTGCAGACTGCCCTTCTTCTGGCACTTTTCTACCAGAACTTGGAAGAGGTAAGAGGGTTTTTGGACTGCAAAGGGGGTAGGAGGCAGAGGAGCTGCCTACCTCTGTTGAATGAAGTGTTTGTCTTTGCAAGAGATGGATAATATGGATGGTGGATTGATAAATTGATAACATGCTCTGGTATGGCAACTAAGTGAAGGCTCTGGAGAGCCCTTGGAGCAGCCTCCCAGCATCTGAAGGGGGGAGGAAAATGTGGGGAAATCTACAGGAAAATCTGGGGAGTCTACAGGAAATATGGGGGGGGGGAGAGGGGGTATTTTTACCAGCACATGTAAAGATCAGATGAGGGGCAATGGTTTTAAATTGAAAGAGGATAGATTTAGATTAGATACCAGGATGGAATTCTTCAGTGTGAAGGTGGTGAGACACTGGAAGAGGCTGCCCAAGGAAGCTGTGGCTGCCTCCTTCCTCCTCCTTCCAACCTTCAAGGCCAGGTTGGATGGGGCACTGAGCATCCTGGTCTAATGGGAGGTGTTGTTGGAACTAAATGACTTTTAAGACTCCTTCCAACCACAGCCATTTTATGATTCTATGATCTCTCTGTAATTGTCAAATCACTCCTTGGGCTGAGGTCTCCCTTCATTCTTGAATCACACACTTATAGCAGAGTATCTGTCCCATATCACACTGTAGGGAATATTTCCCTTTTCTCATCCACTTTATCCACATAAATTCAGTCAAGACTTCTGTAAGGACTTTTTGCTCTAAAACTACCTGTTCATTTATATCACCAATCTATATCCATTGGTTTCCACTGTAAAATGTGAATGCCAACAAGGAATTAAAAAAAAAAAAAATCTTGCAGGTTTTTTTTTTCCCTCTTTGCAGGGTAGAATTGAAAGTTTAATTTTATTTTAATGATCTGCTGGGTGTGTATGAGTTCCTATATATGAACTGTCCCCAGAAGCATGCTAGAAATGAGTTTTGAGTTTAGCTGTGAAATAAATGAGGTCACTGCTTTTTCTTTTTAACAGAACAAGTCCCATACCTCAGATCCTTCTCGCCTCCTGCACTTACTGTGTCATTTCCATTGATCAATCAGAATTTATTGCATCAGCAGTAAATAGGGACTGTTTCATCATTAAAGTCTCAAAATTACTCTCTACAAACAACTACACAGAGCACTACAGCACAGTCTGTGTGTGATTGCTGATGTGAGAATGGAGAGCTCAGCATCATATGGTCTGCTTAGAGGGCCAGCAGCTGAATTTTTGTACCCTTTTCAAGACATAGGACTTCATTTTTTCTGCACAATACCCACAACAACTAACTCAGGGGATCACAAGCAGCTCACATAGCAGGACAGACTTCCCTGCAGTAGAAATAGGGTGTTTTTCTAGCTCCCCAAAAGTGAGACAGACTTATGGACTGGACTGTTGTCACAAATTCTGTACCTCAGTGTTAACATGGAAGTCAGTTAGCAGGTTTCTACTTAAAAAGTGTGTATTTATTTAAGTTACTGCAGATGCAAGATCATAAAGTCCAAAGTTTTGACTTCTAAAGCTGGCTTTGAGTTTTATTGCTGGCTCTGACACTTGCTCATAATATTACTGTCACTTAACTTCATTTTCTGTCACCCACTGTGCAAGAGAATAAAAACCACTTTATTTAGGGGAACGAGAGAGAATTAATTTTTATCTCTAAATGTCTAGAACAGGCACATCCCTTTAAATGCTTTAAATATTTCTGTTATTGAAAGTCTGTCATTTACAAGGAGTTTGTGCTCTTGAGGTTCCAGTAACTGGTGTTTTGAAAATGTAGGTTTCTACATTTATAATGTCCAAAAATAAGACCAGTCCCCTGTACCTACACTGAGCACTATACTAGTCTAGCAGTTATCTTCATTAAAGTGAAAATACCTGTCCATACAAATCTAAGTCTTTCCATAGAAAGATCCTGGGACAACAGTTCAGCCTTGCTTCACATCTCAATGTGACCATTAATGGGACCAGGAGAATGACAAAGCTGCCCAGGGAGGTGTTTGAGTCAGCACCCCTGGAAGTATTGAAAAACCATCTAGATGAGGCACTTCAGGACATGCTTTAGTGGGTGCTCTACATATTTTATTGGGGGGTGGGGGGGGGGGATGTTGACAGTTGTATGTGGTGATCTCAGAGGTCTTTTCCACCTGTAACAGTTCTGTGATTTGGTGATAAAATTTGGGGCATCAAAGGAATTTTTCATTATTCTCGTGGTCAAGTAAAAATGATTTTCATCCCTCCCTGCTTTTATTTCTTAGGATGTAGAGCAGTTTAGAGTGACTTCAGCTGTCAGGTCCCAGCTGCAAGGCCCAGTGAGATGTCTCAGGAGGAGGCCCCTCTCATTCTAACTCTGATATCTCACACTTTGCAGGCAGAAGATTGGATCAATGAGAGGATGCAGAAGCTCGAAGATCCTTCCATCCAAGGCCCCAGCAATCTGCAGGACAAAATGAAGCTCCTGCAGAAACATCAGGTCTTTGAGGCAGAGATTCTAGCAAATGAAGAAATCATCACAGCTGTTAATAAGGTAACTCTCACTCTGCTGGTATTTTTACAGATTATTGCTAGTTATCCAAAGAAGGGCAGAGAGACGGAATGAAAAGGAAAGTTTGTTCATCAGTTCTTTATTTAGCTTGCTCACCCATTCTGTATCAATTATCCTACTTCTGTGACAAGAATCCAGTTTATATTCCATTTAATTATAATGCTCTTGATTTACAGTAGAGAGATTTGCAAATTGTTCTATCCAAGGGACTTCCATTGTATTACCCAAATATCACTGACATCTTCCTTGACTGAGCTGATTACTCCTACAAAAGGTAAATAAGATTTCATGCCCAATTTGTGAGGATTCTTGTTGAAACTGAACGAATCACATAGCTGAAGGGCATAATCATCTGTAATTCTTCTCTTGCTGCTCCCACTCCACAAATGTCATTCTTGGCAGGAAAATAATAAAAACTTAGTCTTCTTAATTCAGTCTGGATGTAAAAGCTTTTCAGCTGAGTAGTATCATTTGGGCAGAAAGATTTTATAATAGTAATTTATTGTGTAATCCAGTCTAAGAAAGTGAGAGTCTAAGTTCCAGAAAGGTTATGTGACATGGCAATCACATGAAAAATTTGTAGCAACCTTGATTTCTAATATATTTTTCTGAATATGAAGAAAGGAGAAGCTCTGGTATCCAAAGGCCACCCAAAATCAGGAGAGATCCATCGCCGATTCCGCATGCTTCAGGAGCACTGGGAGAAGTTGAAGAGAGCTGTTGCTGCTCGTGGAAAGATGCTGGAGGACAGCAGGGACTTCCTGGAATTTCTCCAGAAGGTGGATCAGGTGGAAGCTTGGATCAGGGAGAAGGTAAGTGGATTTAACTCAAGTATTTAACTCCAGCAGCGCACTAGAGATGTGCTATTCAGCTGTGAACTTTTGATAGATGCATCATCTTGCAGGATATTTTCTTGGTGGCTTTTGGATGAAAGAATCCTGACATGTTCTCAAAACAATATGTAAGGAATTATTAAAAAAAATTCTAAACATTTTCTGGAGTGTTTCCATGCCAGAGTCACTTGCTCAGTATTAGCACATGATCTTATATTAAACGTGCACATGAAGAGATTGTGGTTATTGAGGATCATCTCTTGTGTCTCTAGCAAGACAGAGAAATGGAAAAGACTTGAAGCATTTGATCCACTAAGTTTTCATTCAAAGATTGTTTCCCTAATCAGAAATAGACTGGAGAAGGGGTTGGGACCAATCTCTCATCAAGAGATTAGAGGACTCTGCTTCAAAAGCTGTAGGTCAGTGATCTGCAGACACATGACACAACTGATTTCATCAGCATAAAAATTGGGTCGTTCTGTGTTCTCCTACTCCATGTCTGAATATTATTTTCCTATCTGCTGCTTATTTCCCCAGGAAGTTATGATTAATGTAGGGGATGTGGGAAATGACTACGAACACTGCGTGCAGCTCATGAAAAAGCTGAATGAGTTCCGTGGAGCAACGTCAGGGGTAAGAGGTGTTTTCCATCTGCATTCTTCATGTGGGTGGAAGCAGCAGTTACATGTTCAGCCCAGCACTATATCCAAATAGCAAATAGAGTTCCAGTATCCTGAAGAGGTGAAAGACCAAGGGAGTAGGAAGCATTACCACTTTGTAAGCCATTAAAATAGAATTTTCCCTCACTGCTCCTTCTGCTTTGATGATGTCTGAATAGAGCTGTCAGGCACTCGTGACACAGCCTAAAATTTGGGATTGCATTGCATGACTAGAAAGGTGGCTGTGTGGGCCTGAATTTGAGCAAATTTCCAGTTTGTTTCATGCACTCTGCAAGTCCCAGTGAGTTTTACCTAAAAGTGGATTTAAAAATATTGTTTCATCCATGTTTGTTTGAATCGGGCAGTTGATACAGAGCTTCAGTGAACAAGACCATAAAACAAATTTGACTATTTCCTTCCTTCATTTCTCCCTTCCTCTTCTCCTGAGTAACAGTGAAGTTTCTCATGTTCCTTTATCCAAATGAAGTTCACATATCTGGGGGACTTTGTTTATACAGCACGTGTGGTAGTTCATGGATTACAACATTAATAATCAGACAATTAGTAAAATAAAGCAGTGGTTTACACTCTGGATAGCAGTCACGTGAGAAGACAGATGCACAGTTCACCTTTCAGAGGATCTCTGAACATCTTTTGTGATGCAGAGTCATGCCAGCTGCTTCTCTTGTCTTCAGTGAGAAGTCCTAACCTGTGCCCAAACGTTGGGAATGCCAGGGAACAGCCCCTGCCCCATTCAGGGTCTCCTGGTTATGTGCTTCAAGGAAATGCTTTTCCAGCAGCCTCTTGTTCTCTCTGCTAAAATGTGAGCTAAGAGGTCATGCAGGAAAGATTAATGTGATGATTTGTGAGCATTTGCCAGTCTGGAAGCTGGGATGAAGATGTGGAAATGGTAAATTAAGGCTTTGTGAATGAAGCTTGCTCTAATGTTCTCTCCTAAAAATCCTTATCCTAAAATCCTTATTTGCCTTTTATTTTGCTGCTAATTCCAGTTAGAATCATACTCTCATAATCATTTTCTGTTGCCTAAGAGCAGAAGGAGACATTCCTTTGCTGTGCAAAGTAAGAGTACAGATATACAGATACTGAACACCCAGAGGAAACCCTGAGCTCCCCTTTCCAGAAGCTGTCAGGATGTTCTGTGACAGTGCTTTAGTAATGATTTTGAGCCAAAATGCTGAAGTTTCAGCCCCAGGGAATTAGTGAAGGCTCCTAAGGCTTCACCAGGTGAACTGTGATCTAAGGGATAGATCAAGGACTGTCAAGCCAAAAGAACAGGGAAAGAGACAGACAAAACCCACTGTCCCGGTCAGCGTGAGGCAGATCCTATGTGCCACAGGAAAATCATGGCCTTGGATACTCCCAGCTTGCAGCCAGTGTTCCTGTCCCACTCTGAACAGGACTTCAACAGCAAAAGGCTGGGATAGTTTATTTTCATAGCTGGTGCCCAGTCATATGGAATTTCATAGGTAGTCTGGTGCTGGCACAGTGTTTGCATCCATACAGTCTGGGCGTTCCCACCAGACAAATCTGAGATCAGGGTAGGGAACCATATTCCTGCAGTGATGGCTGCCAGATTTTTCACTCATATCCTCTCACACTGTGCCACTGTTATTTCTCAGGAGAGGAGACTGCAGGGTTTCTGAGGAATATCTGGCTGTCCGCTGATTTCTCTTGTTTCCTTTATGGCTGTGTATAACAGTAAAGCCACAACAACCCCATGGGGAGCTCCAGGCTGGGCACAGAGTGGCAGAAAGGGAGCTGGGAGTCTGGATTGCCAGGAAGCTGAAGAGGAGGCAGCAGTGTGCCCAGGTGGCCAAGAAGGCCAATGGCATCCTGGGCTGGCTCAGGAACAGCGTGGCCAGCAGGTCCAGGGAAGGGATTCTGCCCCTGTGCTCAGCCCTGGGGAGGCCACAGCTTGAGTCCTGTGTCCAGTTCTGGGCCCCTCAGCTCAGGAAGGAGATTGAGGTGCTGGAGCAGGTCCAGAGAAGAGCAAGGAGGCTGGGAAGGGATCCAGCACAAGTCCTGTGAGGAAGGGCTGAGGGAGCTGGGGGTGTTGAGGCTGGAGAAGAGGAGGCTCAGGGGAGACCTCATCACTCTCTCCAACTCCCTAAAAGGAGGTTGGAGCCAGGGGGGGGTTGGGCTCTTTTCCCAGGCAACTCTCAGCAAGACAAGAGGGCACAAGAGGTCTCAAGTTGTGCCAGGGGAGGTTTAGGTTGGACATTAGAAAGAATTTCTTTAGGGAGAGGGTGATCAGACACTGGAATGGGCTGCCCAGGGAAGGGGTGGATTCTCCATCCCTGGAGATATTTCAAAAGAGCCTGGATGTGGCACTCAGTGCCATGGGCTGGGAACTGCAGCGGGAGTGGATCAAGGGTTGGACTTGATGATCTCTGAGGTCCCTTCCAACCCAGCCAATTCTATGATTCTATGCACATTAGTATTGCTGCAGCATAAATGAAATACAAATGGAGTCAATACTTCTATTAACAACATGCAGTCATTTTGCAGCTGTGTTTCTGCTACCCAAGTGATTAATGTCTCCCTGCTAAGCTGGTGATTTACTGATCTTACAAAAATCGAGAATGGTTTTGAATCTTGGAGCAGTGTAAAGTGCTGGCAATGTCCTACTCCAAAAAAACTACTTATTCCACTATAGTCCAGATTATATGGGCACTGTGCAAATATTATCCTTTCTCTGGTATGTACATAGGAAGCAAGTTGCCCAAAGACAGCATAGCCTTTAAAATGCAGTGAGGCAGCTTTAGAAGAAAAATCAGTGGTATGGTTTGACTGGATTCCTCAAGACCATATGAATTTTAAACCTGGCTTAGGAATGAAACCCAGAAGGTCTGGATCTAGGACATTATTGTAGTTATAGTCACTAATGTCCTTTCTTGCCTTCACTGTCTTCTCATGAGGGACTGGTAACACCAGCAGGTGTAGCAGAGCAGTGTAAGAAATGTTTGGTACGTGAGGTTTTGCTTTTGCTTGTTGCTGTATTTCATGTCTCGTAGGAAAACTCAGCTGCAAGCACTTCCAACACAGACTTTTGTCTCTTTTCTCACTGTACAGGAGACAACAGTGGATGATGCTCACATCCGGGCTATCAATGCCATGGCCATGAAGCTGGAGAGGCAGAACAAGGAGGAAACAAAGACAATTTATGAGCGCCGAAAGCAGCTCAATGAGAGGTGAGGACACTCCTAAAGCTGCTGTGGAAAGCAGAAAGAAGAAGGGAAGATCAAATGTCTTGGGCTGGGATAAATGGATGAATTGCAACATACATTTTCTTCAGCGTGATAGTTTCTACATTTCCATATTTATCTACATTTCTACATTTTCTACGTTTCTACATTTTCTTCATGACTACCAAACATCAGATGCTGAAATTCCCTTCCAGAACTCTCAGCAATTAGCCAGAAGGATTTCTACTCCTCCCTAAATAGTCAGGTTTCTAGGCCTGCAGGCAAATGTGCTGTTTCACACACTAGACCCATGAAGTTAAGAAACATCCACCTGCACACAGCTGTCCTGGTGAAGTGCATATTGCTCTTGCTACTTCCCAGCCTGCCAGCTAAGAAGGAAAAGCATAAAAAAAGGGATTGTGAAGTTACTGAGAGTTTCAGAAAACAGGACTTGTACGTTTTTAGCTTTCAAACTCCATGCCATCCTGAAAACTTGGGATAAATGCAACCAGGTAATCTTGCCAGGATAATCTTTTGCCTCTGTGATGTGTCCCCTTTTGTGAGGAAGGGTGATCAATATACAAGGTGGTTCAGAAATCCTGTCTTTTTACTTAGATCCAAGAATCATAAAACCTAGTTGTGGAAATCCTCAACTCTGAAATACACCACTAAAATATTCTTTTCAATAAAAGGTGGAACAGTTTCCACGGTAACCTGAATGCATACAGGAAGAAGTTGGAGGGAGCCCTGGAGATTCATGCTTTAATCAGAGAAATTGATGACATCACAGAGAGAATTACTGAGAAGGTGAGTTCTCATATTTTGATTAATTGAAATGAGAAAATGTTCTATTTTGCTACCAGCAATAAACCCAGTAGTGCTGATTGCTAGAGAGAGACTGAATCTCCAGCAGGAGCTTTGAGAGGTGACTGTGCACCCAGTTTCCATCTCTTTCAGACAGTGCCCAGCCAAGTCAGTTCTCAACACCAAAATTCAGTTAACTGAGCTACCATGGAGCTTTTCCTGAATTATTTACTTTGCTGGAACATAGCAATTTCCAGTTTCCAAGTTCCAAGCTAGTTCATTCAAGATTAGCTTGCATATCTCTCTCTGCTGCACAGTGCAGAGTAAATACACAGCTTTGAAAAGTTGTATAAAAATCTTATTTAAAAAATGGAGGTAAAATGCTTATCCTGGATTATAATTTTGAGATTAATAGAAGAAAAAGTCTATATGAAATCTAGTTATTTCACCCAAATAACTAATGATATTAATTCACCTGTAAGTCAGTAGATAGATACATAGTGGTACCACTTAAGGTTTGAAATTTTTATAACACCTTGTAAGAATTTATTCCTTCATTGCCTCATATTTAAAACTGAGCATCAGTTTTATTTTCCACATTTTCAGAAAACAGGCTTTTTTCCATGGGAAATATTTGGCTGTTTTGTTATATACCAAAGGAAAAAAAAAAAAAAAAAAAAGAAAAGAGAGATTGTGAAATGGAGAAATGCAGGAAAATATTCCTCTATTTGTTCTTTATATGGATGGCCAGAGACACTTTAAGTAGGACTGTGATCTTCAGAGCTGTGAATTCTTGGTTCACCTCTGTAAGGACTGCAAAGAGGGTGGGTGCCTTGTTGATATTTAGGAAGACAGTAAGGACACTTGGATGGCAATACCAAGAAGGGAAGGAGGAAACTATTTGAAAGAATTAAGATATTCTGCTCTTTGTCCTTTTCATGATTTGCACATCCTGCTCCTCCCTCCAGAGTACACTGATACAAGCACTGGATTATGGGAAAGATGTGGAAAGTGTGGAAAACCTGATTAGAAGGCATGAGGAGATGGAGAGAGAAATCAGTGTTATTAAGTCCAAAATGGAGGTAAGGTGTGGCAAAGTGCAAAGGGTACTGTAAATAATTTATTATTTGCATCTTGGAAACACAGGGCAGAAATTGGTGGGACTCCAGCTTTATACACCTTAATTGCACAGCAATGCAAATGCAGCATAGATTTCTTCTCAGTAAAAACACTGTGCTGTTTAGTCCCACTTGATTTTGTCAAATTTTCTTTCTCCTGATGCACTAAATTAAAAAAAAAAAGTCCCTATTTAACATGTTAGCTAATTGCCTGGTGCTCTCCTCCAAGCCAGATCAGACTGTCCTGTATCTTTTAGGAAGTGTGGAGTCCAAGTTTAAGTCCCCATCTTTCCCCAGTTTTTGTACTGACTTGAATCAAAATCATTACTCTAAATCTCTTTAGAATGAAAATGCAAAACCCAGAGTGTTTGTAATTTTCTGACATAGACATCAAACCCAGAACTCTTGGGTTATAACTGCCCTCCCTGATCAACTTTGGGTTTTGTAAAATGGCCAGTTTACATCATTTAGGACTCATCTTTGAGCATTAATCTGGGTCTGGGCTCCTGTATAATTGCATGTTTTTAATTAAAAAAATATTTTCAGCTGAACTGTAGTAGTAGAAATCCTATGACAGCACCTCACAGTTTTCACTTTTGGCTGAAGTGTTAGGTTATTTCATATAGAAAATAACTTTCTGAACTTTCTCTGAACTTTTTATTCACCAGAGAATGCAAATGATACCTTCACACATTGTGACTTTGTTAGCTAATTCTCACATGAAATGTGGGTAATTAGTAGTCAGCATTGCAAAAATAACATTAACAAGTCTGTATGGGGGAGTGCTGCTTGGAAACAGAAATATGAGCAAGGTTTGGGGGGTTTTATTGATGTTGCCAAAAATACAATGTGCAAAGTAGAATATCAGTATTTTTTTATGGATTAAAACCAGCCTGGAACATTCTCCTTTTCTGTATAATTAAAAAGTCTTCATTTTCATCAGTTTGGTAGAGTTTTACAAGAAAGATACCAACTTTAAACCTGGGCTGGGGAGTGTTCATGACTGTTTATCAGGCTGTGAGCAGGAAAACAGCATCAACTAGAAGTCTACACTGAAAGCAGTGTTTTAATGCTGCTGTTAGATGAAATAGGTATTCATTTTTGAGTCTTCTGCTGAAAGGTGAATCTGATTGTTTCTTTGTACTGCCTTTTTTTCATGGGTTTTGTTACCCCTCTTAGTGAGAATAAGCTAAGAGACATTACAATTGACACTTCATTTTCCTGAAGGTTTGGCTCTGTTCTGCAAAACTCCTCTCTTAATAGTAATAGTAAATGCTAATAGTAAATTAACAAATGTTAATAATAAATTAACATTTGTGCATGTGAGGCAACACACAAATTTCTGTCTTTACAGGGATGATTGACTGCAAAACCTATTGCATTTTTTTATATGGTCCCTCTGTATCTTTTGTTCTTGTAATTTAAGTACCTGCTTTTGAAAAGTGGGATCTTCAGATGAACAACTTTTCTTTCTGAATTACAAGCTCAGGAACAAATAGAAGCATTTGGCATAAATTCACCCCACTATAAATCTCTTTCCAGCCACTGGAATTAGAATCTTTCCGCCTTTCCACAAGGAATCCATCCATAAATGACAAACTGACTCTGAAGCAACAGGAGATGAAAAACAACTGGCTACGACTCCAGGGACAGGCTAAACAAAGGTAAAGATTTCTAGTGGTCTGGATATCTGTCAGCAGGAGGAAAGCTGCTTCCTGGGATTTCAAATCTACTTCCCAGGAGCCTTTTAAAAGTTTTTCATGATCCTTTACAAAGTTTCTCCAGGCATTGGTACAAGGGAAGTTCCACTGATGGGACTTTGGGAAAACTAATATGAATTTGTGGTTTATCCCACTAAATAATGTTAAAAAAATACCTTTAGAGTATCAGATTAAATCCATCATTTTTGAAAGACTTACTTTTGGGTGGTTCTAGAAAAAAAAAAAAATCTTGAATTATTACAAAACAAAAAAGGTTCAGGTCTGGATCATGATCAATGCCAGAAGCAACAGCTCTGAGGGTTTTCTTTCCTATCTTATCCCAATTAGCTAAGGCAGATTATAAGGTAGTGGTGTCCCCAAGTCAGTGTGCACCTCCTGTTCAACAGATTTTGGTTCAACATGAGAGATCTTAGGATCTGTAATGGAAAGTTAGGAGGCTTGAAATCACTTCATTTGGCTTCTCCTGAGATACCTGACTCTGGAAATGGGGAGGGAGAGGCAATTGGATGGTTTTGTGTTAAATAATGCTGAACTCCACATTGTGTGGCAGGAAGGAGAAGCTGGCAGCCTCCTATCAGTTACAGAAGTTTAACTTGGAGATGAAGGAGATCCTAGATTGGACCCAAAACATCAGAGGCTTAATGGAAGCAGGGGGACTTCCTAAAAGTGCCAATGAAGCAGAAAGCATGATTGAGGAGCATCAGGAGAGAAAGGTAAGTGTCATCATTGCTTCCAATTGAATTGACTGTGGATCTGTCCCATGGAAATTAATTACTGCAGGCACAGCACAATTTTGCTGCATGTTTCTGTCTATAACATGGTGAAAAGGCTGTTTTCAGTAACACTGCTGACACAGAAGTCACCTACATACTGACTGTATTTTGCAGAAAGTCCCCATTAGCTCTCACCAGTACTACTGCCCAACCCTGTAGGTAAAAAAATGGTATAGTATCAAAACATGCTTTAAAAAATCTCTTTATTTGAATTGTCAAAAAGATAATGCTAGCTAATTCTAGCTTTGGGTTAGATTTTGTCATACAAACTCCATTTGCAGCAGTTTGTATCACACAGGGCAGTAAATTACCATTGGATTGTACTACACATTCAGTGCTGAAACACTTTATAACACAATATTAATAACCAAAAATCCTTTGATGGCTAATATTTTGGTGGATTTTCTAAAACGAATTATATTGTTAATTAACCTTAGGAAAAAAGTTAATATTTCACTTTTTTCCCCCAAAATCATAGCTATCTTTCAGCTGTTGTGTTACCTTTGCTTTGCAGTTAAATCATGTTTCCAGAATGATGACATCCAGGGCTTTGTGGGTCCCATTATTAGCCCAGATAGTTGGTAGATTTTGGTTCTTGACTTGAATTCAGGACATGCCACAGTTTTTAAGATGGTTTATGAGTGGTATTATTTGAGCACATTGTTGTTTGAATTTTCACATTGTTTACATGAGGAATTCCATGCTCAGTTTGCAGGGGTCATCCTGCTAGTAAAGCTTTCACCTCCAGGGCTCAGCATACAGGCATAACCCATTTTTGGACCAATTGCAAAAGTTAAATGTATCTTAACACCAAAATACAATGTAAAATCAAATCTTTAATAATCTAATTCCAACTCATTTGACAGATGAAAGATTCACATTCAGTTCTGAAACACTTTATAACACAATATTAATAACCAAAAATCCTTTGATGGCTAATATTTTGGTGGATTTCCTAAAACAAATTATATTGTTAATTAACCTTAGGAAAAAAGTTAATATTTCAATTTTTTCCCCAAAATCATAGCTATCTTTCAGCTGTTGTGTTACCTTTGCTTTGCAGTTAAATCATGTTTCCAGAATGATGACATCCAGGGCTTTGTGGGTCCCATTATTAGCACAGATAGTTGGTAGATTTTGGTTCTTGACTTGAATTCAGGACATGCCACAGTTTTTAAGATGGTTTATGAGTGGTATTATTTGAGCACATTGTTGTTTGAATTTTCACATTGTTTACATGAGGAATTCCATGCTCAGTTTGCAGGGGTCATCCTGCCAGTAAAGCTTTCACCTCCAGGGCTCAGCATACAGGCATAACCCATTTTTGGACCAATTACAAAAGTTAAATGTACCTTAACACCAAAATACAAAGTAAAATCAAATCTTTAATAATCTAATTCCAACTCATTTGACAGATGAAAGATTCAAGGCACTATTTCTCATAAAAAACACCTTTGGATATGAAGACTGGGGGGGATATAGAGTTCTGGATGTTAAAAACTGTTTCCAACTATATCTAAGCATCTAATCTGTTTCTAATTTAATCCCAATTTTGATTTTTAGAAGACCAATTGTTCTGAGAGTAATAAAGTAATTTATTGTCAACCTCTGTTTGCTTTTAGGCAATTCCATGCTCTTTCAGTAACACAGCTTGAAGATGAATGATTTTCCATACAAATATTAATGTTGGGAAGTTGCAACCTATTTTCTTTCCCTTAGGGCTTGCATTCTGAATAACTTGCATTCCTTAAAACCTTAATAATCTATTTTAGGAGGAGATTGAAGCACGAGTGGAAAGATTCAACTCTCTCAGTAACTATGGTCAAGGACTTGCCAGTTCTGGTCATTATGCAAGCCCTGAGATTCACCAGTCCCTCTCCAAACTAGAGAAAGCCTGGTCTGAATTGATCCATACGTGGCAGGAGCAATATAAAAAATTGTTTCAGGCCCAAGATTTACAGGTGAGTAAGAAGAAATTCAGCAGAGAATGCACAAACCACTGACAACTTTCCTAAGTATAAAAACCAAATGTCTAAGATGGTACAATGAGAGATATGCTGATTATACCCAGTGTTTAATGTATATTTCACCAGTTTCTGGCTGTGAGCCAAGCACGTTCAGTGGTGGCATAACTTTTAGAATCTGTACTTTGCAAAGCATAGAAATTTTTGTGGAATTAAGTGCTCATAGGTTTTTCAAAAGGCTATAAAACTGAACAGAATTTGGTCAAACTCTCACGCAGCTACCAGAGGCACAGAGTTAAAATGGAATATCTGATAATTCTTTAACATCCTCTGAAAAACATGGAGGCAGAGATGGGGTTTTTTTTGGTTTGGGTTTTTTTTTTTTTTTTTTTTTTTTTTTTTTTTTTGGTGATCTGAAGAAAAATTTAGCATGGACAGAATGCTGTGCTCTTCCCTGGATTTTTTTTCTAAGAAATAACTGATTTGGCTGCTGTTTTCCAGAAATAGTTCCCTGCAGCAGTCATCTCACTTCCAAAATTTCTGCTCAAATTGTTTGTTGGCAAAAGTTAGAAATAAGTGTAATGGAGATTTTACAATGGGTAATTTCAAGTATCTTAAATAAAAACTGGTTCTACTAGTCACATCTAAAAAGCTTCATATATAGAAATACTTAAAACATAATGTAAGGACTTTTTTTGTGCTAGGTTATGTCTTAAGTTCAACTTATTTCAGGCCACATTACTGTCCCTTTTATTGGAGAATTACCTTACACAGCAGTCTCTACACAAGCTACAAGGACTGGTATTGTACCCTATGTCTTAGACAAAAGAAATTATAAAAATATTATAAAAATATTATAAAAATATTATAAAAATATTATAAAAATATTATAAAAATATTATAAAAATATTATAAAAATATTATAAAAATATTATAAAAATATTATATTATAAAAATATTATAAAAATATTATAAAAATATTATAAAAAGAAAGTTACAACAATATTTGTTGCACATGGGGGGTTTTGTAGCATTTAATGCTTATTTCCATTCAGTGCTATGCAGGCAATTTTTTTAACAGCCTGGAAGAGTACATTCAGAGTACTCTGACAAAGTCAGGTTTGCCTCTGTTTTACACCATATTTATAACTGCTTTTTTTTTTTTTTCCTTTTTTTTCCTCTATACAGAAATTCTATGGCTATGTGGAACAGGCTGAGAGCTGGCTCAGCAGCAAAGAAGCTTTCCTGGCCAATGAGGATTTAGGGGTAGGTGCTCTGAGAAATGATATTTTTTGTTGTAACTGGTCTGGAGGAAAGAGGGCTGTGAAGTATCATGTGCTCTGAGCCTTCCTGTGATCTTCCTCTTTCTGAAGTTACCTCTCCATCTCTCTGATGTTTTATAATCCTTACCCTGCACCTTGTATAGCTACAAAATTAGTTGTCTCTGGAGGAACTACAATTATGTCTCAGGATTTGGTGTAAAAATAATTGGTAAAAATGGTATAAAAGACATATAATGCTAATGGCTTGTGTCTGATTCTGTAATTTTCAACCTGGGGGTATATATTTACAGTCCTCCACTGAAATATATGAAATTAGAAGGAGCCACCCATTTTCCAGTCACATTTAGCTCAGCAAATGCTCTGTGAGTAGTTTCCCTCCCAGTAACTCATGTAAGCACCCAGAAGTTTAGATTTTTTTTCTGACCCATTTGACGTGAGCTTTATTCCTTTATAACAGTGGGAAAAGGGAGTTTATTGCAACTTCTCAGTGCCACTGATGCTAAAATTAAAAGTGCAAGTTATCTCTGCAAAAAGAACTTTGAGTAATTAAACTTGAGATTCACAAATGTTACAAGAATTCAGATTTACTGCTTCTCTCCAGATTAACTGCAAGGTCAGACTCCAACCCTCAGATTCAAATCTGCATCTGAGCTCTTCCAGATTCCATGGACTGAAACTAAGGCTCTAATTTTCATCTCTTTTTATGACATATTTGTTCACTTTACTGTGGCACCCCACATCAGTTTATGGGCCTCAGTTTGGCATCCCACATTTGCTTCCAAAACATCCCCTGACTCAAGATTTGTTTTACAATTAGGAATTGATGCTTTCTCTCTTGAGGAGTGATATGTTCTGGGCAGAACACTCTGCAGGACAAGCTAAGAATCTAACACTTAGTGCAAGCCATGTGTGTGTTTTATTAACACACACATTCTAAAATTAAAAGTGCAAGCTCTCTCTTCAAAAAGAACTTTGGGTAATTAAACTTGGGATTCACAAATGTTACAAGAATTCAGATTTATTGCTTCTCTCCAGATTAACTGCAAGGTCAGACTCCAACCCTCAGATTCAAATCTGCATCTGAGCTCTTCCAGATTCCATGAACTGAAACTAAGGCTCTAATTTTCATCTCTTTTTATGACATATTTGTTCACTTTACTGTGGCACCCCACATCAGTTTATGGGCCTCAGTTTGGCATCCCACATTTGCTTCCAAAATATCCCCTGTCTCAAGATTTGTTTTACAATTAGGAATTGATGCTTTCTCTCTTGAGGAGTGATATGTTCTGGGCAGAACACTCTACAGGACAAGCTAAGAATCTAACACTTAGTGCAAGCCATGTGTGTGTTTTACTAACACACACATGCTAAAATTAAAAGTGCAAGCTCTCTCTTCAAAAAGAACTTTGGGTAATTAAACTTGGGATTCACAAAAGTTACAAGAATTCAGATTTACTGCTTCTCTCCAGATTAACTGCAAGGTCAGACTCCAACCCTCAGATTCAAATCTGCATCTGAGCTCTTCCAGATTCCATGGACTGAAACTAAGGCTCTAATTTTCATCTCTTTTTATGACATATTTGTTCACTTTACTGTGGCACCCCACATCAGTTTATGGGCCTCAGTTTGGCATCCCACATTTGCTTCCAAAACATCCCCTGACTCAAGATTTGTTTTACAATTAGGAATTGATGCTTTCTCTCTTGAGAAGTGATATGTTCTGGGCAGAACACTCTGCAGGACAAGCTAAGAATCTAACACTTAGTCCAGTTTTGATCCTGAAATAATGGCCTCGTGCCATCATAGGATATTATTTAGGCCTTCAGCACCAAATTCAGTGCCAATAAATTTCAAAGACATTTTCTTGACAGCTTGCAAATGTGGGGCAAATGCCATTTAGCCTCTGGCTCATCGGTGTTGTGGATGGAAAAACTCTGATTGAAAGCAGTTTCCCTTTGTTGAATTCTGTCCAGGACTCAGTCTCTAGTGTGGAAAGCCTACAGAGAAAACACACACAGTTTGAAAAAGCCCTGGAAGCTCAGATGGAGAAAATTGATGAGATGGCTTCATTTGCTCAGCAGCTAACACAGAACAAGCATTATGACTCGGGCAACATCACCAAGAGATGCCAGGCTGTGCTGAGAAGGTGAAGTCAAAGCTTTTCCATGTTACCCTCCTTTTGAAATGAGAGTCTTTCCATGAGATTAATATCTTGAAATGGTTTAAGAGAGCCATAAACTGCTTTGCATTTACTCATTTATCTGCCTGGCACTGTGGCTTTGCCAAACTGGCCAAAGTCTAGCCAATATTTCCTTAGGAAACCAACTTAGGAATATTTCCTTAGGAACCAACTTTGACAGTTCTCATTTCTCTAGCAGGCAATGCAAGCACTCTAATAACCTAAATTCATGTAACTGAACCTGGCATTTTCACAGTTTTTTGTCTTTTCGTTAGTGAACTGAAAAATGTTACATACACTTATTAGTTATCTGTAAGTAAATAAGTAAATAAATAGATAAATTGCTAGTATTCAAATCCCAGAAGAGCCATGGTGTGAAGATTTTGTTTTCATCACCATGAAAAAGGAACATGGCAAATTTTCAGTTTCAACTGACAGTTTTCAAAAGACCAGTTTGGAAGTTTCAAAAATACAGTTAAGTTGAAGGAAAGAGGAATTCAGAAAAAGGCAGTTTCCCTATATCCTGGCTTGTTGTGCCATTAAATACTTCATTATCATTAAATACCACCCAGAAAGGGCATTTGCTGCACAACTGCTTTTCTCACTGCTCTAATGAGGCTGATCTTAAAGACCTGCTTAAATAATTTATTAGGACATTTGCAACTTTTCTGATCAAACCTTGCCTTTTCATGGGAATTATTTTATTACTCCTAGCACATTGTATATTGATCATCTTAAATTCTGACAGTAGAAGCAACTGTATTCAGTGCTGTGGTAGATGAAAAGATATACTTAAAATTTATGAAGAGAGATTGGAATTCCTTTACAATTGAAAGGAACATATACATCTGTTATTATGATGAAACTATCTCATGTCCACATTAATATAAATACAGTGCTGTGGGTTCCCATTTGGAAAAAAGATAAAGTAGCTTTGGTTTATCAGTGGCAATTAGTGTTATACTCACAGGCTTTCCATATAATATGCTGAATTTTTCTCTCTTGTACCCTGAAAGGCAATAATGGTGATTCTTAGAGCCAGATATATGTACAGAATTTCTATGTACTTTAGATGTACCTATCTGTTAGTAATTCTTCCTATAGTGTCCCAAACTTTTTCTCTGACAGTCCAAATCATGGGAGGCTGCATATTATGGACAATTCTCTTCTAAAGAATGGAGAGTCTAAAGCACATATGTTGTAGAGATGAAAACTGAAAACCTGATCTGAAAAATTATTCTGTCTGATTCACTCTGGGGCTTTTCCCTCACACATCTGTCTTTATCTCAGAAAAGATAAACTCCTGGAGAATGCTGCTGCTCGCAGACATCTGCTAGAGGAATCAAGGCTTCTGCAGAAGTTGCTGAAGAATTCCTTTGAGGTACAATTACACAGGATTCACAGTATTCTGGTTTCTGAAAACAGACAGCACTGCATACACCACACTGATTCCATGAAAGGATTTACTGTGAGAAAAATCAAGGAGCTAAGTCTGTGATGAGATGATTTTGGTAAAGATGAGGACAAGAGAGAAGGGACATTTTTCAGTTTTCAAGTTCCATCTTCCCTCCAGTCACTTGGTGAAAGATCTACAGTGCACTGAGCCCCAGCAAAATGAAGAAGAAACCAATGTATTAAAAGGGAATGTGCCTCCACTTTTTAAAATTCGTGGGAAAAGAAGAATTACTTCTTTTCTTGTGGAATACTGGCAGGGGTTGGAAATAATGAGATAATCACCCTTTCTCTTCCATGCACATTTGTGTACCTGTGTATGACCTTTCTCACTACTCACTAGATGGGAACTATCTCATGGGGACATCCCCCTTTCCAGGTAACAGTGCTGGAAAACAGAGATACAGGGGTGACTTCATTATGAAAGGTTGGAGGAGGTTAGGTAAGAGAACCTCAGAAAACCAACAAAATTTGTGTTCTATCTCTAGTCCCATATTTTATAGATATTAGAGGAGAGGCTGGCACGTTGGAGCTGAAGAAACACTGAAGGTTTTCTCTGCTTCTGTTCTTTCCTTCCCAAAGGTGGCTGCCTGGATCAATGAGAAGAACAGCATTGCCCAGGATGACAGCTGGAAGGATCCAAGCAACATGCAG
This sequence comes from Heliangelus exortis, assembly GCF_036169615.1. Taxonomy (NCBI): domain Eukaryota; kingdom Metazoa; phylum Chordata; class Aves; order Apodiformes; family Trochilidae; genus Heliangelus; species Heliangelus exortis. The sequence goes on from NC_092426.1 coordinate 37,143,829, forward strand.
AGCAAATTGCAGAAGCACCAGGCTTTCCAAGCAGAGATCATGGCCAACAGGAATCGCCTGGACACCATTAAAGCTGTGAGAGAAGAGGGGTTGGTGGAAAGGGAAGGCAACTGGCATGGCAAATCTCACTCTGAGTTAAAAGTGATCTCAAACAAGCAAGGGGTGATCGTTGTCCCCTCAGTGACATCATTCATGCTGTCTCTGAGTGGCCTAGGGAGCTTTTTTTTTTTTTTTGTCCATCAATAAATTTCAGTGTGCACTGGTTTCTTTCAACTTTACTCTTATTGCCCAGTGTGAAGTTGCTATCTGTAATATAACCACTGTGCATGCAATGGAAGGAGATGGGTGCTTTCAATGACAGATTCAGGTCACTGTCCTTAGGGACTCTTTTTTGGGGTGAATGCCACTTTAGATCAACACCTTATCCTTCCCAGCAGAGAAAGTAGGTGACAGGATACATGATTTCACCAAGTCAGGTAAGATAAATCCAATAAGAAAGATCAAAAAGAGTTTTCAGGTTTTGCCTTTGCAGAGGCATGCTAGAAGGAGAGATGGAGGGAAGTCTGAGAAGCTTTGTCAGATACTTGGCAGCCTCCTGTGATCAAATGATGAGTTTGGAAGGACAGATTGTGAAGTGTTTATTGACTTTATTTTCAGTACAGTGCCTGTAAGCTGTATTTTGCAGTAGATAACTAAGCATTAAAGGTAGATTCCCTGCATCCTGTCACATCCTGTACTCCAGGACTGTAAAAAACCCACTCTTTTTTTTTTTTTTTTTTTTGCACACAGAGGGTCTACAAGGTGGATTTCAAATTCTCTCTATACTAAGCTGTTCTTAAAGAGTTGTTTGCACAATCTCTTTCTTGCTATTTCCTAATGCCCTTTTCTGTTTTTTTTTTTTCCTTTTTTCTTCCCAGAAATAGCCTTAGCAGTTGCTCTTTTGAAGAGAATTACCATCTATGGCCTTGGTATAGCATCTTCCTCTGGCTGTGCCTCCCTTTCCCCATTGAAAAATGTAGAAATTGCTCAGTTTAGATTTCTACACCTACTGACTCTCCTACCTGAAGAGGTCTTTCTGTGCACCACAGTTAAACACCTGATGCTTAGGGATAGGAAATGCAGATAGACTTTTATTACATAAAGCAATGGTATAACCAAACATGATTAAAAGAGTTTTATTCTGTCATACAGTGGTCCACTTGTATGAGATATTTCTCTCTCAACATGCAAGGAATGGAATATAAAAGGACAGGTAGCTAAGCAGTCTCAAACAGTGATCATAAAATGTGGCATATTACAGAAAACAAAATGAGTACTTGAAAATTAAGCTCCCTGACAGCTTTTATGCAATGTAAGCTGTTGCATAATGAAGGTTCTTTTTACCCTTTGCCTTCTAGCATTTCAAATAATTTTAGAGGCCAGGAAAACAGGAAAGGCAGTCCCTGCCCTAGTTTCAACAAACATTTTTCCTTTATCTGATTTTTCTTTTTCTCTGTAGCCTTTATCTGTTATGTTGGGAAGTGATGAGTGCAGCTGGCCATTTATATACCAGGGCCAGCAAACTTTGCATATGGCAGAAAAAGTGATAAATCCCAGTGCATTCAGCAAAAGATTAAAGCTGGATTGTTTTCTCTGCTCTAGGAAGGGAAGAAGATGCTTCGTGAGAACCACTATGCCCCTGAAGCCATTCAGTCCAGACTCCAAGAAATGGAAGAGCTATGGGAGGAACTGCTAGGAAATTGCCAGGAGAAATGGGCCAAGCTGCAGGATGCATACAAGGTAACACAGAGGTGGCAGTGGTTGAGTCTTGTCACTTTCTGGAGGCAGCACAGCTGCCCTGCTGCACATCTCACTTGATACAATCAGACCTGATTCCTCAAGACCAGAAGAGCAAAGAATCTGTGGACTCATTAAGTGGAAACAGCAGGAGAACTGGAGATAACTATGAAGGGAAAAGTATTTGTAGGCTGTGTTTTCTTCTGCTTTCTGCAGCTGGTTTAGATCAGGATTTTGGAGAGGAATACTGTGGGAAAATGTGTCCACTCATATATGTCACCTCTCTGCATCTGTCCCAGTGGCATCTTTTCTTCAACACATTAAGAAACCTATGGCTGCTTTCCATCCTTTTAGATCCAGGCACGTGACTCCTCATGACTGTGGTTTTAGCATGGGCTATCAGACACTCTGTGGGTATAAAACAGAGCTCCCCTTTTAAATGGCCACCTTGTAAGGTACTGCTTTCATCATTTGCATTTGTGCAACACAAGTAAGATTAGCTCTTGCTGTTCTTTGCATCTGTTCTTGCATTAACTCTGACTGAATTCTCTTCATTTCAATCACCATCGTGTCTTGAAAGAGTTCACCGAGCACTGGGAAGCTCCTCTGTGTCTGTGTGTGATTCTCACTGAAAATGGCCAAGATTTTTTTTTATCAAATTGTCTGCCCTAAAGATTTAAATGACCTTTTCTTCCTGATTGTCCTCAGGGCCTTCATTTCCAGCGAAGTGTGGAGGATATGGAGAAATGGTTGGAAGACATGGAAAATGAGTTGAAAGCACCATATAATGACAATGACCTGGTGGTTTTGAACAGTCACCTGAAAAAGCAAGAGGAACTGGAGGAAGATATTGCTGGCCATAGGGACAGACTGCAAGAGCTTGTGGTGACAGCTGAGCAGTTTCAGAAGGAGAAACATTTCCTTGCTGATGAACTAGAAGAGAGGGTGCATCAGCTGGTGCAGAGGTGTGTGGGTGCCTCACCTCTCTCCATCTTTTTCTCATTTTTCTCAGCCTTCTTCTTCCCTGCCTATTTCTCATGCTTTCCTTCTCTACATCTTTATGAAAAGAATGATGTAAAGAAGGAAAATTCTGAAAAGAATGAGAAGAATAAGGACCTGGGGGTTCTGGTTGACCGGTGGCTGAATAAGAGCCAGCAATGTGCACAGGTGGCCAAGAAGGCCACCAGCATCCTGGCTTCTGTCAGGAACAGTGTGGCCAACAGAAGGGAAGTAGTTGTGGCCCTTTACTCAGCACTGGTGTCACCACCCCTTGGATGCTGTGTTCAGTTCTGGGTCCCTCACTACAAGAAGGACATTGAGTTGCTGGAGTGAGTTCAGAGAAGGGGAACCAAGCTGGTGAAGGGGCTGGAGAACAGGTCCTATGAGGAGAGGTTGAGGGAACTGAGAATGTGTAGTTTGGAGAAAAGAAGGCTGAGAGGAGACCTTATTGCTCTCTGCAACTACCTGAAAGGAGGTTGTAGGGAGGTGGGTGATGGCCTCTTCTCTTAAGTGAATAATGATAGGACTAGAGGACATGAAGTTGCACCAGGGGAGGTTTAGACTAGATATTAGGAAGAAATTCTTTACTGACAGAGTAGGCATTGGAATGGGCTGCCTAGGGAGGTGGTGGAATCACCATCCCTGAAGGTATTTAAAAGCCATGTGGATGAGGCAGTTCAGGACATGCTCTAGTAAGTGATACAAATATCAATACATATATTATTTTTTACTGGGAATGGGTGTTGACAGTTGAACACGGTGATCTTAGAGGTCTTTTCCAACTCTGAAAATTCGGTGATTCTGTCAATGTTTGGCCTTCATTTCTTCATAGAATCATAGAATCCTAGGGGTTGGAAGGGACCTCAAAAGATCATCTAGTCCAACCCCCCCTGCCAGAGCAGGGCCCCCTAGAGTACATCCCCTAGGAACGTGTCCAGGTGGGTTTTGAATGTCTCCAGTGAAGGAGACTCCACAACCCCCCTGGGCAGCCTGTTCCAGGGCTCTGTCACCCTTACAGTAAAAAAATTTCTTCTGATATTCAACTTGAACCTCCTATGCTCCAATTTACAACCATTACCCCTTGTCCTATCACTGGTTTCTTGTTTATCTGCAATCCTCACTGGGTTCCCTTTCCAATCTGCAGGTACAAAAGTCTACGTGACCCTCTGCACCAGAGACGTGGGAGTCTGGAGGCAAGCAGACTTCTGTACCAGTTCTTCCGAGATGCTGATGAGGAGTTGGCCTGGATTCATGGGAAGCTTCCCATGGCTGCCTCCAAGGATTACGGCCAATCCTTGGCAACAGTTCAGAGTCTCCAAGAAAAGCACCAGGTAATGGATGTGAGAAAAAGTCTCGGCCTCTAGAATCAAAGAGAGAACGTGGGATTCAATGTGCCACTGGTGCCTGCTTTGCTTTGACTGACAGAATTCATGGTGTTATGCATTACTCTTATACTTGTCTAATAATGACATTTTTTGAAGGCTACATCCATGCCCTGGCAACATGGGATTACATGTTGATTGCTGTTGCAGCAGAGTAGGTCTCACACCATATGGTTTTCTGTGGACACATTGGCTCTTCCTGTGAACTGAGTTTAAAACCTATTTTCCCATAGGTTTGTAAAATTTGTTTTACAAACCACTGTGCCTTCTGTTATCAGGCAACAAATATCCTAACACATATGCTTTGAAACTCTCAGTAAGTACATCAAGCCATCTCACTGCTCAGGTGTCTAAAGATGAATTGCAAATAAAACAGCAACTACCTTCAAAATCAGCTTTTAATAAGTGCTATCTTTTTGCAAATGTAAGGTGGAAGAAAAAAAAATCCTGCTAAGAGTTTCCAGCAGCTGTTGATATGTAATGTCAGCTCAAGAAAACCTGTGGAGAAAACCTGTACAATTTGCAATAGGGCTGGGAAAGACAGATATCTTATAAAGTGGGAGTGTGTGTGATATATAGAGGCTGAGACAATAAGTCCAAGTATTTGGTGCAGTTTGCATGTCTACAACTAAGAATCTTAACTTATAAAAAAATTGAAATATACTCAGGTTAAAAAGTCAAGACTATTACAAATGACATATTAAGAAAGGGATGAAGTCTCTGAAAAGGTTGATTTATCCTATGTGTACTCAGAATTTAGCAAAGAATTGTGAATTTTTTTAAAAAACATCTTCCAGAATACTTCTGAGTAAGACCCATGAGTATATTCTTAGTAATTTGCACCTTCTCAGTATTTGGTGTAATTCTCATACTTGTAAAAAAAAAATTGCATTTAAGCAGGATGCTGTTGGCAACTTTGAGACTGACACTAAGAACAAAAAGCTTGTTTCATCATGACTAAAAATATAAATGTTGTTCTATCAGCAATTACTCCAAGAATTATCACCTGATTGACATGGTAGGGAAGTAATCAGGCTCACAGAAGGAAGGAATGTTTAAACTGAATTAATCTGAGAGGATGTTTGGGATAGCAGAAGGAACAGTGGAGATTTTTTTTTTTAAGCTGCAATTATCTTTGTGTTAATTGACTCAAAATATTTCAATGAACTAGGAGAACAGCAGATGTAGACCAGAATGCCAGTACATAGTAAAATGCCAGTTCTTCCTCCCATTTTGCTTCTTATTCTCCTGGAAGCAGGATTAAAAACCAAGCTTTGAACTCTCAGTCTTCTAGTAGCTTGAATCTCTACACCATTTTGTTGTTTTGTTTGGTTTTTTTTTTTAATGTTGGTTTACAAGCAAACAAATGTCAGAAGTAACATAACAGTCAAGAATTTAATATACTATTAGTTCCACCCTCAATTTTTTGTCTTAGTAAGTCAGGTTTGTAAAATTCCTTGGTTTGTTACTAAAAAAGAGATTATGCATGAAATGTATCAGCCTAAACAAAACAAAATAAAACCAAAACCAATACAAACCAACCAACCAACTGAACAAACCAACCATACTGTCTTGCAAAACTGCATTTACACACCAATGCAATATGCAGACACACAGCTGCTTGGCTTGGAACAGCTTTCCCTCACACCCACCCCATCCCCCATTTTCTGTTTTCTTTAATTCTTATTCTAGATTAATATATTAACATTTATATATTATACATATATTAACATTATTATTATTATTAACATAATAATATTATGTTAATATTAACTTAATATATTAATTATGATAATATTAATATATTAACATAATATATTAATGTATATTAATATATTAATATTAATATATTAACATTATATATTAACATATATATTATATATTATAATATTTATATATTTATATATTAATTCTTATTATAGGTATACTGTGAATACATCTTCCTAAATGTTCAACTGCAAAATTACCCTCATGCTTCTAGCTTATCATTAATGCACAGTACTAAATGTTTTATAATTTTTGCTACTTTGCCTTCATTTTGCTTGAGTCAGACAAGGTCTCACTTTTCAACAACTTGAATATTAGGGGGAAGATAAGGGCAGGATTAGAATCAGAGTTCTTCTCCAGCCAAGCCTGAAACTTTCATTGAAAAACGTAGCTCCCCTTCTCAGAAAGGACAACTTTTCTAAAATGACCCAGCAGTGTAGTTGAACTCTGAAACTACTTGTTTCATAGTTAGGAAAATAAACAGAACAATTGTAAAATGCTGGGGTTTGTTTGTGCTCAAGGTGCTCAGGCACAGGTAGCCATGGGATGGCCATCTGCCCACAGACACACTGATGGCATGGCCCATGCCCATCCAGGCAAATATTGAATAAGAATATGGGTTTAAAATCTACCAGTCTTTGAAAATTAATTTAAAGTAAACTGGTTGAGAACTGGTTGAAGTAGCTTTCTTCTCTTGTGTGCTTGCACATGGCTGTTATGCAAAGCTGCACCTTCTACAACGGTCTTGGGTGAATTGATTTTTTTTTAATTTTTTTTTTAATTATTATTATAATTTTTTTTTGTCTGTCATTTTACTTTTTCCTCTTCCCAGAATTTGGAGAATGAGATAAGCAGTCGGGATGCTTTGATCAAAGCTGTGCTCAGTACAGGGCAGAAATTGGTAAGGGGAGGACACTCGGCCTCCCGCAAGATCATGGAGCATCTGAAAGAGCTTGAGACTTCTGTAGAGACTTTGAAGGCAGAGGCTCAAGAGAGGAAACAGTGTCTCATGCAGTCATATGAGGCCCATCTGTTCCTGAATGAGGTAAAGATGGTTCATGAGAGATGTATTTTGGTCTTCCTTTGCTTAAGGGAACAGATGCCTATATTGTTGAATGGTTGCAAGTGCTGAGATTGGAGCAGAATTCATTCTGTCTTAATTTTTCATATCTGGTAGATATGGATACAGTGCAGAAATAACAATTACTTTTCCAACTAATTGCAGTGATGGATAAATATATAACCTTAATTACTGGGCTCTGGGTGGACTCTTTTTTGAGTCTGCTATACTGCATTACAGGAAGGCACCTAAGCTGCTGTGTTCACTGATGGGCACCATTGCTTTCCAGTTTTATCTTGACCTAAATCACAACTGTGTTGATGCTCATCCCTGTATTTTCTACAGCTGCTGGAAGTGGAGGCTTGGCTGGCAGAGAGGAGCTTCATTCTGGATACCTCTGATTATGGGAAGAATGAAGAATCCACACAAGCTTTACTACGTAAACTTGAAGTTACCAAGCTGGACATGGATGGTTTCAGGCCCCGGATCAAGAAAGTACAGGAGGCAGGTGCCAGCTTCATAAACAAAGCCAGCCCAGAGAGGTAGGAAAGTGAAAGCAGGTTTCTGCTCCAGTTCTGACAGAAATGCCCAGAGAATAACAAGACAGAAAAGTTCAGCCTTCAGTAGCTGTTTGATGGCTGGTTCATAAATATTACTTTAGGGGACGTCACACTCAGGTCACAAAAAGCTTCCTCATTGTTTTAACGTTTTCTTCACTCTTGTTTTTTTAGCAAATGGTTAACTAGTGCAGATCAGCTGCTTTGTCCATTGTCTTTTGCCATGAACTGTCATCCAGTTCTCATTTGCCACAAAGGTTCAAAAAACACTGATCTGGAGGGGAAAAAGAATCAACATTCTTGGCGGTTCACTGGTTTTCTTCTTTATTGAAGAAATTCTTTATTGCCAGTTTTCTTCTTTATCTGTGGCAGAGGAAGTGAAAAGAGCAGCCATTCATACAAAATACTTTCATTTCCTGAACTAACTGGTTTTAATGGCTTGCCATAATTCACTGTGTGATGTTATCTTGCTTCTCCTGTATTTCAAAGGTGTTGCAAATTCAACCTGTCAAAAAAGTCAGTGTTCATGAAGAACAGTAAAACAAAAACATACCTTCTGATTCTTGTTCTTTGCAGTCCAGCCATACTTTCAAAGCTCCAGGGGATCCTAGCAGACTATCAGTCCCTCCTACAGAAGGCTGAGACCCAGAGAAAATGCCTGCAAGAACAATTCCAGCTCTATCAGTTTGAAAGAGAATTCCAGCTGGTGGATGCATGGCTTTCCAGCAAACAGTCTGTAGCAGAGTCCGACAACTATGGCCAGGACTTAGATGATGTTGAGGTAAAAGAAAATAAAAAGTATTGTATGTATTCTGTGGTAACACAGGAATATATTTGCTGCAATTTTTGTGGAGGTGCTGACAGCAATAAAAATCTAAGCTCTCATATACAGGGCTCTCTGAGGTCCCATCTTCCAGCAGAAAAAAGCAGGTGCACCAGAAAGCCAGCTTTTTCTTGGAATAGGGTGAGGTCAGCACATTCCTGACTGGGATGGAGTGCTCACACCTCTGGCTGCTGATTTCAACAACAAATTTCTCTTCAGGGCACATAATGCAGAGAAGCAGAACTTAGTGTCCACTCCTCAACAACCACTTGATATGCAGACAGCCAGAGGTCATGTTTCATAGCTTTTGATGTGGGCAGCAAATGATTGTCAGGATGTGAATGATTTTTCTCTGTGACATAAACCACTAAATGATCAAAACAAGAGATGCCTTCTTCTGACTCCAGATCACCTGGGTTTATCAACTCATCTGCACTTGTAGCTTGCAGTGCATAAGTTTTGTATGATACAGCACAGAGAAAGTGATTTTTTTCTGTCTCTCTCATAGAAGCAGGCAGAAATTCTTATATCTGAGTCCGTGCCCTCATTTACCCCACAGGTGCTGGAGAAAAAGTTTAAAGACTTTGTGAATGAGGTGAAACCTCTGGGACATACCAAAGTTGTCACCTTAAATGAGTTAGCAGCTAAACTAGAGAAAGAGGGCCACAGCAAGATGGACATTATTCAGAAGAGAACAAAGCAAATCAATGAGACATGGGAGAAACTGTGCCAGGACATCCAGGCAAGGACAGAGGTAGGAACATGTGCAAAACTGGGGCACTGAATTCCTTGCAGCTTCTCATCTCCTTCCTTTCCCCAATCAATGCATTGCTCATGTCTGAACTCAAGGTTTATAAGAGCAATAGGTATATTCTGTTCTATTCCATATATTCTATATATATTCCATATATTCTGTTCTATCCCTTGATCTATTTCCCTTTACAGCTACTGCTTACCCTACTCTTCCTGTCAAGGTTTATACTATATGTATATCAGCCTGTGGTAATTCTGTTTTTCTTAAATCACTGCTAGCTCTGGTTTCTTGAAAAACTAAAGAAATCTAACAATTTACCACCACTAACAGGAGGCCAGCTCTGGCACTCGTATGTCTCTTTTTGCTTCATCTTATTAAATAAGATAAAAATTCTCCAGATTTTTTGCTGAGTTGGTTACTTGAGCTCAAAGAAGAGATATGGGGGAGAAGATGGCAGAGAACACAGTTAGTAGCAGTGAATGAATGGTAGTTGTTAATATATAGTTTTAATGTAAAATAGTATTACAATATTTTTTAACTCTCTAATTTCAGAAAACCTACTTTTCACTTCCCTCCTTTTATTTTCACAGTTTGAAGTGTAGGCCTCTATTCAAAGCAAGTTTTTTCAGACACTTCTGGTGGTTGACAGAGCTGCTTTGATGGGGCAATTCATGTTCTCCATGTTGATCACTCATCTTACCTATGGAAAAATGCTCTTTGGAGACATATATTTCTTTCAATTAATAAAGTGATCTTGGGAAAACCAGCTTAGCCTAAACACTTCACTTTCAGATGACTTATTTAGGAAGGTTTTTCACTCCCACTCTTGTTTAACCTGAAATATATAGAGACATATTAGGATTCCCCTTTTTTTTTGCAGCAAACATGCAAAGAGTCTTAACATTCAACTGTTTCTTTATTCCAGAATCTAAGAGCAGCCCTGCAAGTTCACCAGTATGATCATGATGTGGATGAAGTAAAAGGGTGGATGCAGGAGAAAGAGGCAGTAGTAGATATAGAAGATTATGGATATGATCTCCCAGGTGTACAGACACTTCTCAGCCAGCTTGAGGGAGTAGAGGTAAGGGGATCTGTCAAGGGAAGCAGTGGCAGAAAAGCATAACTGGCAAAAAAAGAAAAAAAAAAGAAAAAAAAAAAGGACGTAACGATATGAAATCCTCTCAAGTGCTTTGTGTGCAGGACAAAAAAAGATAAATTTATTGCACCTTGAAATATTCTTTGTGCTTCACAGAAGGTGGCCTTTCCGTCCTGTTTTTAAAATTTATTAAGGTTATTTAATATTAACATTAAATGATTAATGCTTTTGCTTCTAAGGATGAGCTTATCTTCTAAAATACATTCTAAACTGTTATCATAATTGCAAAGATGTAACCTGAACCACAAGAGACTGCAGCTTCACACTTACAAAAATGATAAATGTGTAGCATTTAAAAAAAAAAAAAAGCATCTAAAGCAGCTTTTTTGATGCTTGATGATGCCTATTAAAAAGCATTAGGAAGAAACTGAGAGGAAAAGCCTTGACAGGGTCAGATTTCCAGGCACTGCAGAGTCAGTGGCTTGAAAAGCTGTGCATCTTTTTAAAATCTGCTCTCGACAGATGCAAGCCAGCAATGTGCCCTTGTGGCCAAGAAGGCCAATGGCATCCTGGGGTGCATTAGAAAGGGTGTGGTTAGTAGGTCAAGAGAGGTTCTCCTCCCCCTCTATTCTGCATTGGTGAGGCCGCACCTGGAGTATTGTGTCCAGTTCTGGGCCCCTCAGTTCAAGAAGGACAGGGAAGTGCTTGAAAGAGTCCAGCGCAGAGCTACTGAGATGATGAAGGGAGTGGAACATCTCCCTTATGAGGAAAGGCTGAGGGAGCTGGGTCTCTTTAGTTTGGAGAAAAGGAGACTGAGGGGTGACCTCATCAATGTTTTCAAATATGTAAGGGGTGAGTGTCAGGGAGATGGAGTTAGGCTTTTCTCAGTGGTGACCAGTGATAGGACAAGGGGTAATGGGTGTAAATTGGAGCATAGGAGGTTCAAGTTGAATATCAGAAAAAATTTTTTTACTGTAAGGGTGACGGAGCCCTGGAACAGGCTGCCCAGGGGGGTTGTGGAGTCTCCTTCACTGGAGACATTCAAAACCCCCCTGGACACGTTCCTAGGGGATGTACTCTAGGGGGCCCTGCTCTGGCAGGGGGGGTTGGACTAGATGATCTTTCGAGGTCCCTTCCAACCTCTAGGATTCTAGGATTCTATGATTCTATGAAGCAGTGACTTGGGCTGACAATTTATTATTCTGTCTCTGTTCCAGAGAGATCTGGGAGCCATCCTGAAGGAGCTGGAAAGGATCCGGGGAGAGGCTTGGCACCTCAGCCGTACCTACCCTCAGGTCAAGGAAAACATCCTGGAGAGACTCTCAGATGTGGATGGGTGCTGGGAAAACCTGGACAAGAAGTTCCTAGAGAGGAAGGCAAGGCTGAGCCAGGCAGAACAAGTCCAGCTCTACTTCAACGACTGCAGGGAGCTGATGTATGTGCAGGGGTTTGGCTTTGCCCTTATCCCAGGTTTTTCTAAATTATCCCTGTCAGTTATTTGACTCCTCTCCCAGGTGCTCTGCATCTTGCTTGCTTCTCTTTGTATACAGGGGGTCTTCTCAACAGCACTTTTATTTTTTTTTTAATCACACATCTGAGCTGACTATGATTATGTGGGAAGATGGGGGAGGTTTTGCTAAATACTCAAGTAGTTTGTACACTCCTACAGACACCAGTGCCTATTTTTTTTAGAATCAAACCAACTACATTAAAGCTGAAGTGCTGAAAGCCTTTTGCACACATGTATTTAATGTGCTCACATACACATACTTTCTGTACATTCTCATTAGAGGTCCACTTTTTACAAGAATTTAATTGCTGGGAAATTCCCTTTTTTTTTTTTTATTTTTCATTTTTTTTATACTGAATTAAAAGAAAATGCTGAGTGTTTAAAACATCTAGAAAACATACTTTAAAAAAATATGTTGAGCTATATGTCTTATTTTGTTTAAATCAGTCATGCCAAGGTTTTTATAAGCAGATGCTTAATGTAAAAATTGAAATAGATAATGGAAATATGCTATACTCAAAATGGAAGACCAACATTAAAACATTATACTTTATCAATTTAATGCCATTTTCATCAAAATTGATGCATTTTTTATAAAAACTGTGAGGTTTTAAACAGATTTTTTCAAAGAATAAGTATGGACATTTTTAGCTCAGTGTAATGAAACAATTTATCTCTGACTGCCAGGAGTAGAAATACAAAGACAGCAAAGTGATTACCACTGACTGTAAATTGGACACTTGCTGTGCTAAGGGACAGATCCTGAGCTTAGGTAAATTAAGATGCATTGTTTTATGCCAGTTGAGGCTCATGGGATAGAAAATTTTCCTTAAATAGCACCTATTCATATGCTTCTTTGCACGAGTGCTCTGTATACGTCTGAAGCTCTTTCACACACGTTTTCACACGCACACCTGAAAGTCTCTGTGTCCCTGCACCATGCATGAAATGAAAGCACCATGACTCTGTGGAGCCTACAAACTACACATTTGCAGTTCCAGTTCCTTCTAGGAAAATAAATCTCTTTATATTTTCCTATCTTTTCTGTGCATATATCTGTATAATTGTATCCACAGCCACTGGCTGTATTCCCAAGGATCCAGTAGACTCAGATTCCTTCTGAAACCTTGAAAGGTTTTTTTTAACTCTACTTTCCAGGGCCTGGGCCAACGAGATGCATGCACTGGTGATATCTGAGGAACTGGCAAATGATGTCCTGGGAGCTGAGCTCCTGATCAAACGTCACGAGGAATACAAGCGTGAGATAGAGAAGCAGTGGCTGAAATATGAAGAAATGCAGCAAGCAGGAGGTGGCCTGATGAAGAATGAACATTTCATGTCCCTAGAGGTGTGTTGATAAGTTAAATATTCAATACACAGCACTAACACACTAAGCAGGCAGGAGCTGTAGTTTTATCTTTTGAAACAGAAGAACTGGGCAGGACCGTTCAGGTGCTCTACTGTAAAATGCTGGAGGCTCCATGTGACATGTAGAAAAAGAAAGCACTGTTTAAAGTTCCTGCTCCTCTAAAAACTCATTTTGAAGCTGACCTTATGAGTAGATCCAGTCACTGGATAGATGATGGCAATGTTGGGGGTAGGGAGGTATTGCTACTCCACAGAAATGATGTGCCACATCAATGAGATTTCAGCATTTAATTATACAAGACCTAAGATCAATCACAGTGCAGTCCACTACAGGATGGAGTGATGTCCCTGAGTACACCAGAAAAGAAATAATTCTTCAGATATGTTATAGAGCTAAAAGGGAAAGCATGTTAAAATTTCTGTGATCCCATAATCTCTAAATTCAGGCTTTGGCCTTTGCTGTGGTCACAAGCTTGTCTTGATACTTTCAGTAGATCCAGAGATAACACCATCAAAAATATCTTCAGAATTTATGCAAGATTACAATACTTCTATTGAAGCAAGAATCAGGAAATTATCATACTTGAGGTCTCTCCATCATTGCCTTGCCATAAATGGGTGGATTTGCTGAAGCTTCTGATTCTCACCAGTTCTGGGCCCCTCAGTTTAGGAAGGATATCGAGGTCCTGGAGCAGGTCCAAAGGAGGCAACTGGGCTGGTGAAGGGACTCGAGCACAGATCCTATGAGGAGAGGCTGAGGGAGCTGAGGGTGTTGAGGCTGGAGAAGAGGAGGCTCAGGGGAGACCTCATCACTCTCTCCAACTCCCTGAAAGGAGGTTGGAGCCAGGGGGGGTTGGGCTCTTTTCCCAGGCAACTCTCAGCAAGACAAGAGGGCACAAGAGGTCTCAAGTTGTGCCAGGGGAGGTTTAGGTTGGACATTAGAAAGAATTTCTTGATGGAGAGGGTGATCAGCCATTGGAATGGGCTGCCCAGGGAAGGGGTGGATTCTCCATCCCTGGAGATATTTCAAAAGAGCCTGGATGTGGCACTCAGTGCCATGGGCTGGGAACTGCAGCGGGAGTGGATCAAGGGTTGGACTTGATGATCTCTGAGGTCCCTTCCAACCCAGCCAATTCTATGATTCTATGATTCTATAACACACATTGTCTCTGTATAAAGTTTCTTTATGGAAAAGCACCTAGCAGAATAGTGGAGACAGAGTATGCAGAGTGTGCATACCGTTATAATATGTATATTACACAGGTAGGTATACAGCATAGGCTAGGTGAGTTCAAGTAAGACAAAATGAGGACTCAGGTATCCTTTCTGAACACTAGTAACACCACAAAGTTATCTAGGAGGTCAAATTCAGGGTCATGAGGGCAGTTTGCATCTTAGTTGGCTGTCACTGAAGTCTAATTGTCTTTTTTCACCTCCTGCTATTGTAAATGTGATTTTTCTAGATTGAAGAGAAACTGTTGGAGCTGTCGGAGATGATGAAGAAGGTGAAGGAGAGCTGGGAAATGAGGAAGGAGTTGTATGAAGAAAACTGGGAGATCCAATTGCTCCGCAGGGAACTGGAACAAGCAGAAGCTTGGCTGGCTGCCAAGGAGAGTTTTCTTTCTGATCCTACCTATGGGGTGAGTGTTGTCTCTGAGCATCCATAGGATGCTTGCCACATGTACCAGCCCAGGCCTGAAGTTAATCCCAGTCTAAACCACTGCATCCTTGGGATGATCCTTGAGAAGCTCTGTGCTCTTACAGAAGTGAGCCCAGTTGCTGCATTTTGCATGGTAATGGGCTCAAGGAGACAGTGGTTTCCAGGGGGTTGAAGAAGGCTGGGAGGAGTAACAGAGCATTTTTTTCACTTATAGTAAGATAACTCACAAAGTTTAACTTCGAAAACTCAAAAACTTGAAACTCAAAAACTTTCCCTGTCAAGCTGAGAGCCTCTTTGAAAAGCAAAAACTGTTTTTCCCCACTTTCTGTTGGGCAGGAGAATGTTTTAAAAGATGACAGCTGGCTTGTAAATTCCTACTCAAGAACCAGCATCCATAGTTTTGTTTTCTTCTTGTTGCTGGCTGTTTCCTGATCACTGATAAGATGCCAAAACAATGTGATAAATTCAGGTATTGAAAACTAAGTAGACAGCAAGACAGAGGGTTGTGATGTATGTGTTGGAGGGCAGGAATAAACTCTGTATCTATCATATCTATCACAAGGTGGAATCCAAGTACTTGATCTGTATGTAAACTGTTAGAGTTGGAAGCAGTGGCTTCACAGGAAAAAAAAAAAAAAAAAGTTGATATTTGAACTCTTTTTCCAAGAACAACAGACAGACTGCAAGCTACAGAGTTAAAATTAAACGTAAATTAAGATTTTTCACACACTTGAAAAAGGTGTTTAGTTATTCAATGACAAAAAACTCAGAATCATCTTATAGCTAAATAGACTGGGTAAATCTGAAAACCTTGGGCATAATCTCTTCTGATGGAGCTGATTTTGGGCTTCTGTATCTGATAATTTTTCCATTCAGGATTCAGTGGCTGAAGTAGAGGAATTGCTGAAGAAACACCATGATTTTGAGAAGATGCTTGCAGCTCAGGAAGAGAAATTTGCTCAGCTCAACAGGAAAACCAAGGTGGGAAGTCAGAGGTTGATGAGATGTGTATGACATAAGAAAACTTTGGTGTTGAATGTTTGGTGACTCCATGTAAGAATGAACTCCTGTGCTGAGATGGAGCAAAAGAGTGACCAAAGCTGAGATACTGCTGATAGAGGAGCTGAGAATGGGACCTTTATGTGGATCAAAAGAGTCCAACTAGATTACAAAAGCTCTGGGAAAGAGTTCTACAATGGATTGTATATGGTACCAGAATTATTACCTCTGATATCCTGGTTTTTAAAATTAATTTTCCTGAAATAACAAACAAAACATAGCTTTTGTGTTTGGCATCAGGTTAAATATTAGCTTAGCTGAGTCTGCTTTTTTTTCAGGGATTTGAAAATTGGCTAAGTGAAGGGATGAAGATCATCCACTCACAAATTTTCCCTGAGAACACCCCTGGATGCTGTTCTTATAGCAAACTTAAAGAAGCAGTGCCACAAAAAAGAAGTATAGTTTCTGTAGAGCTTGTTAAAGACTGCCTCTACAGAATTTAGCAAAGGATTTGAGATACCATAAATATTCATGGTTCAGGCAACAAAATAATGGTCAGCACATAGAATTAAGTTCAGTTCTAACTCAGTTAAATGCTAGGAGATTGTGTAAAAGCATTCATGCTTAAAATAAAAAAGAAACTTATGCAATGAAGGCAATTTAAAAAAAAAAATGTGATACTTGTGTCCTACAGAGGGAGATTAATCTTCTGAAGCAAGTGGACACAGAAGAGAGTGAGCAGAAGGAGAAAGGCAAAATTGTACGGGTTCCATCTCTAAAAAGAAAACCATCTGACAAAAGGAATCCACCACCCAAAGTAATGGAGATGAGGAGTACAACCCCACTGCCATCTGTGCCCACACCCAGCCTCTCCTGGAGGGCCCCACTTGAAACTGTTTTCTCCCCCATTGAAAAGTCTCCATTGCCATTCCAACAATTTATTCCTGGAGGAGCATTCCCAGAAATGCTCAGCAGCAACAAAACAGAAATGAAAGCTGAGAGGAGGCTTGAAATTACCACTCCACCTACACCAAAGACATCAGCTCCAAATGCTACATCTTCAGACAGTCACAGTTCTTTAAGTTCTCCTTTATCTCCTGCCCCCATGAGCCAGCAAAGCAGCAGCAGTTTGCCAGATTCAGATGCCACAAGCCTTCTACCACCTCAGGAAAAAAGTGCTAAAGACTCCTCTTTCTCCAGCCTGCAGACAAAACTAATGGCAACTCCTCCTGAGCCTGGCCAAAGATCCCTAGATAAATCACCAAATTTACTGCTATCTAACTCCTCTCTGGAGAGGTCAGAGAACACATCCTTGGTAAGTCCCAGGCATTCCTGGCTTTCTCCTCACAAAACTCCTGTGCTAGTCATGGTAAGGAAATTCTGTATGAAAGTCACAAAGAACACTATAAAGTGGGAATTTCAGTGGAAATACTCATGGATCCAAACAGCCAGAGGTGCTTTTGCAGTTGGTGCATTTTCCAGAAATTATTGTTGACTTAAGCAGCTTAAAACCATTTTTTAATTTGCTCAAAGCTAGGTCTTGAAAACTGTATGGATTTCTGGTTTTCTTTCCCAAACTAGAAGTTATTCACAGTCATCAGAGCACTTAACAAGAACCAGCAGATAGAAAGAGGCAAGGCTGCTGATTTAACCATACCCTGGGTGAGGTAGGGGTGCAAGTGTCCCCTGATTTTAGGAGTCAGGGAGAGGCTGGACTTAGTGGCACCCTGGTCAAAGAGCTGACCTGGTGCAAGACTACAACCAGCAACTGTTTGCTCACCCTGGACAGTTAGAAATTGTTGTTTGTCACACACCCAAGTGTGCCAGTACAGCTAAATACATGTTGTGCCTCAGAATTATTGCAGGGGTGGTATAAATAGCTTTAGCAAATTAAGTTGTAAATTGTATTTAATAATATAAAAATGGTGTTTGTTATTGAATGCACCTAGAAGTGTGTGAATTCTCTTCATCAGAGATGTAAATGCAAAGCAAGGACAGAAATATTTCTTCCTCCACAGAGGTTACACGTGATAAGTACTGTAGAAAGTGCTGAACAGTTCCACTCTTTAACATTTATAAACCTCTCCTAGAGCCCACATTTTATTTTGGGAGGAAAAAGTACTGCAATTAGTTGAGTCTGTTTTCAGTTATTTGAATTTTACTTCACCAGGAGAGAATGTGAGTATAAAATGTATAAAATACGTATGTATGTGTGAAGCTGTGAGTATACAGGCCAGAGACAGCAAATTTATCTGAATAAAATGTGAAATTTATCTGAACTAAATGTGAAATTTATCTTAAAGGCCTTCAGAAATTGTAACATATGTTTATTTCAAAGTTGAGCAGCAATGTTTCTCTGTGTCTCAGGTTTCTGCAAGTCTCCAGCACATGGAGGGATTCCTAGAAAAAAGAGATCAGATTCTTCCAGGAAGAAAACAGGTAAAAACAAATGGCATCACTCTGGCTTAATTCATCTTTCTTTGAGTTATATAGACCAGATCTAGTCTGCCTTCTTTGGGATAAATACTTGCTGAGGAGGAGCTCAGGACTTGAGGTTACCACTGGCTCTGACAGTACCTGATCAATTCCTTAAGAGAAGGAGGCACTGGAATTTTTGCCTGTCATGGGAATCATGCAGGACATGGTCTATCTACACTTTATAGATTTATGAAACAGAGCCTAGGCTGTATGAACAATTTAATTATGTTCTCTTGATTATAAATACAGGTTTCAATATATCATGTGAATCTGGGGGGGGAATCAGTATTTTAAATGAAAATACAAGCTTCAAGACTATGTATGAGATGGTTGGTTGGCAGAGGAAGCCCTCATTCCTATGGTCCAAACTTTCAGGATTTCTAATTGTGCCAGAAGAGAATCAAGGTTTCTGTTTATGTTTCAAGAAGTGTTTTTATCTAATCCAGAAATCTAAATTCTTATGATCAAAACAGCTTGCACCATGTCGTGTTGGTTTTTTAGTCCTGACTCACAGAGAGGCCCTTCCTGAATCACCCACACCAGAAACTACAACTGGTCATGTTTTATAGGAGATAATCATGATTCCATGGTCGTAATCTGAGCAGCTCCTGGCATCCTGTGGAAGTTGCACATGAAAGATTTAATTATTCAGATAAAATAGCTGAAATATGGATTTTTTTTTTATTTTTTTTTTTTGGTCATTTCTATTCATGTAGCCAGACTCAAGGTCTTGGAAATCTTTCTACGTAAAACTTGATGGATTGAAGCTTGATTTCTATAATGATGAAAAAGAAGCATCACAGGTAAAGTGGTTTGGTTTTTTAGTTTTTTTTTTTTTAGTCTTCCCAGTAATGTCTGTGTTTACCCAAGTAAAAATGCATTTAAAAAAAAGTAGAGTTACATTTTCTTTGGTTTGGGGCTGAGGAAATCTGTTCTTTTTCAAATCTCAGCTGAGAGAAAAATTCAACTATTGTTTAACTGGTGCCAGAGAGATAAGACAGAATAAAAAGCTTTCAGAAATGTTCAAACATATTCCTTAAGATAAGTATCTTATCTGAGAATTGCCTTCAAGATCTGATGCAATAGTCCTTTGTTCCTCTGGGACTCTTCCTATTCAGTGATCCCAGTTATAAAGTCAGAAGCAGAAAAAGATTGTATGGATGTGTAGTCACCCTAAAGCTTGGTTTGGAACTGAATCCTGGCAGCAAAGGTGCACGAGAATTTATTTTAATTTCATCTTCCTTCAGAATGTATCCAGACTCCTGTCCCTCAGCATTCCTGGTGCCAAATGTGAGAGGCTGGTAAATTACATCAGGAAGGAGAATGCTTTCATGTTGAGGTAAGTCTAATGGAAAAGTCCACTAATTAAAACCTACACAGCTCCCTGTCCTGTTGTCCTTGCCTGCAGTCATCTAAGACAGTACAGAGGTGTAACTGAGGTGTCTTACAGTGCTTGCCCAACTCCTAAAGACAGAAGGTACAAGGAAAGAAGAATT
The DNA here is from genome assembly GCF_036169615.1 of Heliangelus exortis. Taxonomy (NCBI): domain Eukaryota; kingdom Metazoa; phylum Chordata; class Aves; order Apodiformes; family Trochilidae; genus Heliangelus; species Heliangelus exortis. Next base: position 37,163,554 of record NC_092426.1, read on the forward strand.
AGAATTCACCCTCTCCTATCTTTATTTACAGGCTGAGAGATGGGGCAGAGTATTTCTTCTCAGCACCTTCCCACATACTGATGGAGGACTGGCTGCAATCACTACAGAATAACATAGGTACACTCTCACTTCCTTCAAGAATGAACTCCATTTTTAGCAAGTGATGGGGGAAAAAAAAAAAGAAAATAAGAAGGTGTCCTTAGTCTGGGACATTTGGGGCTGTCCTGGTTTTGCCTCTGTTAAACAGGAGCACACAAGTCCCCTGCCACCAGGGGGGATGGCAAAGGTGGCTTGCAAAGGACTCTTCCAGTTGTGGCTGGCATCACATTCCCAGGTTATTCCCAGGAAGGAGCCTTGCCCAAGGGCTGCATTTGTTCTTTTATTAAGGGATTGCTTTGGAATCTTGATCAACAGCTTTTCTTCTACATCGAGATCTCTTTCCGGACACCTCCCTAGGCGAGAGGGCCAGATTTCTCTTCCCTGGGCCAGATTTCCCTTACTGGAAGGAAAATCAGAGCACACTGATGTTTCAGAGAAAATTGATTGATTGATTGTTTGATTGAATTGATTGATTGCATTTATTTCAGAGAAAATTGAAATTCTGCACCCAGAAATGGCAAACTCTGGGCCCCTCAGTTCAAGAAGGACAGGGAAGTGCTTGAAGGAGTCCAGTGCAGAGCTACTGAGATGATTAAGGGAGTGGAACATCTCCCTTATGAGGAAAGGCTGAGGGAGCTGGGTCTCTTTAGTTTGGAGAAAAGGAGACTGAGGGGTGACCTCATCAATGTTTTCAAATATGTAAGGGGTGAGTGTCAGGGAGATGGAGTTAGGCTTTTCTCAGTGGTGACCAGTGATAGGACAAGGGGTAATGGGTGTAAATTGGAGCATAGGAGGTTCAAGTTGAATATCAGAAAAAATTTTTTTACTGTAAGGGTGACGGAGCCCTGGAACAGGCTGCCCAGGGGGGTTGTGGAGTCTCCTTCACTGGAGACATTCAAAACCCCCCTGGACACGTTCCTAGGCGATGTACTCTAGGGGGCCCTGCTCTGGCAGGGGGGGTTGGACTAGATGATCTTTCGAGGTCCCTTCCAACCCCTAGGATTCTATGATTCTATGAACTCTGCCTCTAACACTCCTTCACAAGGCTCCTATTTGTCTTCTTTGACTTTGCAGGGTACAGTAACAGATCCCACTCCACAGCAATGATGCAGCCTTTGATTCCTAACACAGAGACCTCCCAGGCAAGACTCTGGGACCTTCCAGACAGAGACTCTGCTGAAAGATTAAGTGGCAAGAGCTCACTCCTGAGGTAGGGGCTCATTTCTGTGATGTCTGAGCAGACATCAGTTCTGTGCTTAGGTAGCATTAACCTATAAAGACACAGGTAAAAAAGTGTCCTTTGGTCCCTAATCCAGTAAAACACACTATTCTTGAGTATGACCCTACCTTAACTGATTTGTGCCATTCATTATCTGCTACAGACAGTTTTTAAAAATAAATAGACCTCTCTATAGCCAGCTGCACCCTGTCTGTGAGTGGTGACTGAAAATTGGGACACCCAGAGGAATTCTCTCACCTATTTTAGATGCCAAAGTTCCTGCAATAAAGTATCTGAGCTGAAAAATGTTACTTGTATGCTCAAGAAAGAGAGATTTGTTCCAACAGATGAGGGAATCAGAGCAGGAGTGCAATAGGTGCTTTGGATTTTCCTCTGAACATTCTCTCCAGCAGGATCTGGAAGGAGCCCAAGCTCCATATTCAAGGAGCCAAACCAGTTGTCTGAAGTTGTACTGTTTGAATACTTTCCTCAAAGGCTATTTCAGGAATCCAAACACAGACATGTAAAATACAGCCAAATTCAGAAGTTCAGCCTGTAGTATAATTTTTTTTTTTTCATTTGGAGTCCATAATAGTCTTCAGGGCCATGATGTGATATCCTGGACCCTCTGCCTGGTAGATTTTGGCTGCTGAGCCAGATGCCTAACAAGTTATACACAGTGATTTAACCTCCTCTAGATTGTACCTGATTTTCTGGTGATTTTCATGTTGTTGATAGGAGAACACCTTCCTTCAAAATCAAGCCAGAGAGACAGTCTGCAGAATTTTCCAGAGATTTTAAGGAAGATGAGGCTGCAGTGTCATGAGGCTCCATCACCACCCAAAGCCTAGAACAAAGGGGTAATAAAGCAAAACTACTTCCATCTCTACTAAAAGCTGGAAAAGAAAAATGACATTTCCTTCAGTGATACCAGACCCTTCACCATTGCATCTTAACCCAGCCCTCTGTAAATGTATTGATATATTTTAAGATAATCACTACCTCCTTTGGAATTTTAATTATGTATTACATCTAGTAAAGCCATTAAATATCTTTAAACAGGACTGCATCTGGTATAATTTTGTGTACAGAACTCTGGCAATTGCCATATCACCTAAGGGATATCTACTCCAAGTTAGCTCCTGGATCTTCTTTTTTAATCCATTTTTGAAAATGGGAGTTAAGTTTCCCCTTTTTCAGTCAGCAGCAACTTCATCAGTCTGCCATGACTTTTCAGATATGATGGAGAGTGGCTTGGCAAATCCATCTGCCACTTCCTTCTGGAGCTGGGAATGAATCCCATCAGGTCCCATGGACTTGTTCACCTTCAAGTTCTTCAGGTGGTCTTGAACCTACTCTTGCCCCTGTGCTCAGCCCTGGGGAGGCCACAGCTTGAGTCCTGTGTCCAGTTCTGGGCCCCTCAGTTTAGGAAGGAGATTGAGGTCCTGGAGCAGGTCCAAAGGAGGCAACTGGGCTGGTGAAAGGACTCGAGCACAGACCCTATGAAGAGAGGCTGAGGGAGCTGGGGGTGTTGAGGCTGGAGAAGAGGAGGCTCAGGGGAGACCTCATCACTCTCTCCAACTCCCTGAAAGGAGGTTGGAGCCAGGGGGGGGTTGGGCTCTTTTCCCAGGCAACTCTCAGCAAGACAAGAGGGCACAAGAGGTCTCAAGTTGTGCCAGGGGAGGTTTAGGTTGGACATTAGAAAGAATTTCTTTCTGGAGAGGGTGATCAGCCATTGGAATGGGCTGCCCAGGGAAGGGGTGGATTCTCCATCCCTGGAGATATTTCAAAAGAGCCTGGATGTGGCACTCAGTGCCATGGGCTGGGAACTGCAGCGGGAGTGGATCAAGGGTTGGACTTGATGATCTCTGAGGTCCCTTCCAACCCAGCCCATTCTATGATTCTGTGATTCTATGATTGATGCAGGGGCACATCCTGCACCTGGTGCTGACTTTTGCACTTTTCCTTGTTCAACTTTGTGAGATTTCTGTTGATCGAATCCTCAAATTTTCTCAAAGTCCTTCTGGATTGGAATGGATCTGCCATTTGCCATATCAGCTCCTCCCTGCTTTTTTTCCCATTGTCCCTAAATGTACTTGTGGGTGTTCTATACCTCGCTGTACAGCTCAGTGATGAAGTTGTAGGATACAATGAGCCACAGTGTTTACCCCAGGATATTCCATTTGCCACCAGCCAACATCTAGAGGCAAAGCTGTGAATTGCTGCCACTGTAGAAGGCGTCTCAGCCAGTTTTCAAGCCATCTAACAGATGTTAGATCCAGCAAGATTTCCACAACTTCCAAATGAGAATGCTCTGAGAGGCAAGGGTCAAGCCTCACTAAAGCATATTACATCTACTTTTCTTCACATGACCACATAGCTCTTTATTTCATCATGAAGGGCAATCACAAGGGTCAAGCCTGATGACACATTAGTAAATCCAGGCTGGATGTTCCTGATTGCCACCTTGTCCTTCATGTGCTTGGAGTTAAGTCCAGAAGGACTTGCTGTATGATCTCACTGGTGGCTCTGGTGAGGCCAGATATAGTTAGTTTACCAGCTCCTTTCTTGCCTTCACATCAGACTGTATCCCATCATGATCCCACCCTCCAGCCACCACAATGCTTCGTAGGCAATAGAGCAGAAAAACACAGCCTAATAGTGCAGGACTTCACTGAACCCCTCACTTCTCTAGGAGATGTTCACTAGATCCTCATCTCTGTTGCTTCTTCCAATATTTGCTGTCAAAACTTCTTCCCTAATCACACTGCTACACACAGAGGAATGCAACCAGGCTTTACTTATGAGTAGTAAGAAGAAAAAAGAAGTTAAAAAATTATGGAATACTTCAGCCTCTTCTATACTGTCCATCACTATGTTTTCCCTTCCATTTGTTTCCCTAGTGATCTGGCAGTTAATCTAAACTTCTGTGTCATTCATATCTACATGGCTGAATGAACTTCAGCAGTTCCTGCAGCATCCTAAATCTGGGCTTCAGACAGGGAGCTGGAAGAGCTGTGGAGCCCTCTCCTGAGTCAGCTCTGCCACAAGGGTCCCTCAGGCACCTCGAGCCCCAAGTTCTGCATGTATCTGTATATATTTGTATATTTGTTCCTTATCTTATATGCCACTGCCCACCTCCTCTTCTAGTAAACCTGTTCCACTTTTATTTTCCAACTTTTAAGTCTCTTGTCCTTATTCCCCTTTTATCTTCCCTTGGGAGGATGGGGGGGGTGGGTATTAATGAGCAATTCTCTCCTCTGGTTTTTGCTCCACCCAAACTGCTAAACCAGGAGAATATGTCAAATAAGAAATCCGAATGTAAGTAATGAAGATGACTCTGAGACTTTATAGACTTTTTTTTTATTATGATTATTTTTTATTATTTATTATTTTCCCTTCCATTTTCCTGTTGGTCTAAAGGCTACCTCAGCACAGCTTCTAGCAGTCAAAGGGGAGAGAAGGAATGGGAACAAATTACAATCAAAATGGGAAATAGTGTTAGGAAATTGCTGGGTTAAGTGGACAGATCTGTTGAATTGAATCTTTTCCTACAGGGGGCTGGGCAGAACCTTCTTGATGGACAGAAAGGTGCTCACCCCCACAGATGCCTGCAGACACATGAGCTTCTGTGAGGGGCAGCTCATGGTCCAAACTCACCATCTGTCCTGCTTTGGGCCAGGATAAAGGTGATTTTCTGTCTTGTACTGTTGCTTTCAGCTCAGTCTCTTGTGAGTAGCTGCACTTGCTGAAATTAACAGCAAGTTTCTCAGTCAGTGTCTGCTCCTAGGACTGATCCCACTCCATGTTTATAGTTACTGCTAGAGACTGGTGTGCAGAGCCAAGGGCACTGCTCAGCTCTGAGGAACATTTTACCCTCCAGAAGGAATAAAGAGGTCCCACCTGCAGCCTCCTTTGGGGAGGAACAGACAAGAGAGATGCCAGAATTGACCAAACAGAGGATTCCATCCCATACACCTCATACTCAGGATAAATTTGAGGGATCACAAGAGCTTCCAGCTTCCTGCCCTTCCTGTTTCTCTTTCTTCACCCATTCCCTGTTTCCTTCAGCATCCTGGGAGGATTCCACCCATTCCTCTGCCTGTGCTCCTGATCCATCCCAGCCCATATCTGTGTGTTCCTGCCTCCAGCTCCCAACTGCTGCTGACTCCAGGATTCCAGCCTGGACTTTCCCAGGGCTGCCCTGCAGCCTCGGTGCTGACGTGAGAGCTATTGAGGGAGAGGGGGGTAGGAATGTGGGATCAATTTTCCTGTATATTTGTATAGATTTAGTAATTTTTCCTATTTATCATTACTGTTTCATTAAAGTTGTGTAGTTTAGTTTCCAACCCATCAGTCTCTCTCCCTTATTCTCTCTCCTTTCTTTATCGAGGAGAAGAGAGAGATTAATAGAGAGCATCTGCCACTTGGTTTAATTGCCAGGCCAGTGTTAAACCCTGACACCATCCAAACAGTGATGCTGGATTATTAGTTCCATCTTGGTGGCTAAGACTGAGGTCTAGATTGTAAAGATGAGGCTCCATGTTAGGTCACTGAACCCACTTAAAGAACACATAGGCCCCGATAGAATGGTGGGTAAACAAATGAAATTGAAAAAAATGCCTTTAAAAATGGATTTTCCCATGAAATAAGAACACGGCCTGCAGGGCTTTTTCTGGATAAAATAGTCTCAGTCCTTTCACAACACCTTGTTGCATTGGAAACCAGATAGCAAGTCACCAGTATAAACTGAGGGAGGGGGACAGTCATCTAATCACAATGGAAACAACACGATGTCCCAGTATAGGTTGGGGGCTGAGCTGCTGGGAGAGCAGTGTAGGTGAAAGAGACCTGGGGGTCCTGGTAGACAAGAAGATGACCATGAGCCAGCAATGTGCCCTTGTGGCCAAGAAGGCCAATGGCATCCTGGGGTGCATTAGAAAGGGGGGTGGTTAGTAGGTCAAGAGAGGTTCTCCTCCCCCTCTATTCTGCATTGGTGAGGCCGCACCTGGAGTATTGTGTCCAGTTCTGGGCCCCTCAGTTCAAGAAGGACAGGGAAGTGCTTGAAAGAGTCCAGCGCAGAGCTACTGAGATGATTAAGGGAGTGGAACATCTCCCTTATGAGGAAAGGCTGAGGGAGCTGGGTCTCTTTAGTTTGGAGAAAAGGAGACTGAGGGGTGACCTCATCAATGTTTTTCAAATATGTAAGGGGTGAGTGTCAGGGAGATGGAGTTAGGCTTTTCTCAGTGGTGACCAGTGATAGGACAAGGGGTAATGGGTGTAAATTGGAGCATAGGAGGTTCAAGTTGAATATCAGAAAAAATTTTTTTACTGTAAGGGTGACAGAGCCCTGGAACAGGCTGCCCAGGGGGGTTGTGGAGTCTCCTTCACTGGAGACATTCAAAACCCCCCTGGACACGTTCCTAGGGGATGTACTCTAGGGGGCCCTGCTCTGGCAGGGGGGGTTGGACTAGATGATCTTTTGAGGTCCCTTCCAACCTCTAGGATTCTAGGATTCTGTGATGATTCTATGATGTTTGGAGTGAAGGTGTTTGACTTCTCAGGTAACCATGGCACATGATGGAGCCCTGCTGTCTGGGACGTGGCTGAGCACCCACACTTGGCTTATGTGCATGGCTTTTGCTTTATTTATTCAACTGGTTTTATCTCAACCCA